>NC_053494.1:133909235-134202391 GCF_905171775.1 Rana temporaria
GTGATGGCAAGCAAAAACATATGCCATGTACATTGGAATTTCCAAAAAATGTCTGACATAACTATTTCCGGCAGAACACAGAAAGTAGCAGTACTGTTTTGCATGTTGAAACAATCTGTTATGAATTTTTTTCCCTCAAAAATATGCAGCCAGAGCCTAGACAAATTGAAACAAATAGCTCTAATCAATGGCTCTGCTCTGTTGAGACCTTTCTGAATCACACATGCTGCTAATAGTCAAGAACGCTCAGTATATGTTCAGTTTCCAGCAAGAATCGGGGGGTAATGTTGCTGTTTTCATTACAGAGTGTTATGATCTACAGCTTGAGCCTCCATCTGCTTGAAGTCCCCTGAGCATCCTAATATGGTTCATGTTACACATTTATGTATGCTTTTAAGAATCAGAAAGGAAACTATAGTGGAATAATACTGTGCACGGTTGTTCCGACATGAATATAATAAAGTAGGTAGCCTATACAAGATGAAGTTTAAATTACCCAACAAATTGTGTTAGGTACTAATGGAAAATAATACAAACTCTCTACAGGCATTTATATGGTCACTGCCTATTCCTAACTATAAAATATTTTCTTTTTTGTTTAGCTGGCCTATCTGTATGACCCCATAATAATGTGGCTGTATCCTGAAATTGTTAAGACTCTACCTTCTGATACATTTTAGTCTGTGCCTCAACACTGTGCTAGGGTTGGCAACCACCAAGAAATTTACAGTCTGTAAAAAAAAAAGAATATATTAAAGCCCATCTTTTAACCTTCTAAAGCAAATTCTACTAAACTTAGTCGACTGTGCAGGTTTCTTTAAATCACTGTTTCAAGGCTCATGGGAATGATAATCCAGTCATTTGGATGTCCCAGTGCAGGCGGATCCCCAATGGTGCCCTTATTCTAATGTCACCTATGATGCCTCATACACACAACCAGTTTTCCCGTCTGGAAAACTGCCATGACAGAATTGGCCGGGATAACTGTCCGTGTGTATGCTCCATGGCAGTTTTCCAATCAGGAAAACCACCCGGAATCCTGGCAGGACAAAATTATTCCCTATGGTAAACACTGTGTCATGGATATGCAACAAGTCTGTCTGCTTACCTGATCTCCATGTGTTCATTAGAGGCTGACCCTGTTCTGTTCCCCTTTTTATCACTTCCTCTTCCTGTATGGCCCCACCCTAGTCCATCCCAGGAAGCCTATATTAACCATTGCTCTACAGGTCTGCAGTGCTGTTCAACAGTGTTCCTTTGCTTAGTTCCTGTCTGCAGTGTAGTTTGCTGGTTCCTGTTTGCAGTGTGCTACGACTATCTTGCCGTGTACCGTTTTGGCTTGTTCCTGACTTCTGCTGTTTGCCTGTGCCCCTGACCATTTGCCTGTCCCACGGTTATCCTTGTCTGCCTGTGCCCCTGACCATTTGCCTGTCCCACGGTTTTCCTTGTCTGCCTGTTGCCCTGACCTCGGCCTGCCCATCACCACTGTTTGTCCTGCTGGCTGCTTCCCCTTTTTCCCTGCGGAGTGTGACCTAGGGAATCACGGGGACGCGACCTGGACCCAGTTGCGGCGAAGACCATCCTTACCATCAAAGACTCTGGTGAATACAAAACTGGGTCTTAGACTCCGCGCCCTGGGTGATCTTAGGTTCACGCTTCGTCCCTGATAGGAGCGGTCGGCCATAGGGTTCACTATCCTTAGGTGCATCCCTGACCCCAACGGGGTGCACTTGTCACCTGACTACGGGTGACCTGACACACTGTGGTGGAGCATACACACAGCCGGGATTCCCGGCCAAAGCTCTCACCGCAGTTTTCCTGACGGGAAAACCTCTGGTGTGTACAGGGGGAAAGTTACCCAGCAGGTTCCCGTTTTCCCCCCCGGGATTCCCAGCGGACTTTTTACCGCCGGGAATCCCAGTCGTGTGTACGGGGCTTGAGACTTCTCTTCTGGATCCTAAAAGAGCCCCATTGTTGGACAGCCAGTAGGAAGTATCCAAGTAATGCAGGTAGTGGCATGAACACCAGAAGAAGGAACTTGCCTCTTGTGCATGGAAGAAGAGGGAAGAATCAAGAATAAAGTCATTCTAAATTATTTTTATTTTTACATTTTTTATTTAATCTCAATAGGGCAGTTTTTTCCCTTTTACTGCTGAAATGTTGGCTACCACAAATTTTAGTCACGTGACATCAACTTGCTGGGCAGGATATTGCCACATAGATGAATATTGGAAATACAGAAAGGAGAGCCAAACCAAAACTGGATAAAAGAGTGTAAGATAATTGTAATTGTTGGTTAAAAATAATATAAAACCAGCCAATGTGTTTCAGGGACAACACTACTCCCGCTTCATCAGGGCTACAAGAAAAAGAAAAAATATAGTCATAATGGGGAATGGGGAATTTTTACCAACAATTAAAATGATCTTTGACTTCTTTATTCATCTTTGGTCTAGTGCACTTTTCTGTGTTTTGAGCTACTGTTGGGTGCCCATCAAGAAAAGCCTTGCTGTGTGGGAGCTTCCTCACCAGTGCTGTTGAGCTTGTTTGAAGTTTTCCTTCATCTGACTACACATACAAGTTCCCAGCAGCACTTTGAGTTTGGTGTTCTGGAACACATATGACTTGATCCACTAAAAAGTAGAATACATTTACATCTTGTTTTGATTTTTATTATATGCTAACTTTTTATGAAACCTAGTTTGCTAAACTCAGATGCTAAAAGCTAAAAGCTGATTTTTTGTTTATAACAGAAAAGGGGACGAATAAAATGAACACGTTTATTTATGCAGTTTCATGCTGTTTTGCTTCATTTGGTAGGTAATGCAGGCCACCCCTTCTTATCATGGCTCTAAACTTAAATAGTGTGGCTTCTGGCATGGACTTCACACCCCCCGATGACGTCAGGTATGACAAAACTATTAGGGTGGGGTCTATGCTCAGGCTCACCACGCTAGTTCTTATATTGATCTGCAGATTGTTTTTTATCCTGGAATGATTTATCTCTCTCTGATTGGACTTGTGTTATACCAATAAACCATCACTGTTTTATGCTATGTTGCTGTTTTTTTCCTCTTTTTTACACATCACCTGCGAACGAGAAACGGAGAAAGCAGCCATTTGAACTGATTTATCCTGCCTACATCCAGAGGATGGATTCTATGCATTGTATGAACCCATGTTTTACTAGGATCTTATAACGTGGAGTCTAGTCATCTGGTAATGCAGTGATTCTCAACCTGTCTAGTGCCGTGACCCCTTGATAAAATTTCCCAAGTTGTGGAGACCCCTAACGGTAAAATTATTTTCCTATCGTGGGTTGTCGGCACCCAAGGTAAGACAAGTAATTTGCGCCCGTAATTCGAGTCCCTTCCACTTGTACAGTAATGAAACCCCTTATAGTACATTTTAGGATGTACCACTCTTTCTCTTTGTTCTCCTTTCTTTCCCTTTTACCTCTCTCTATCCTAATTTCTTGTTTGTTATCCCCATCCCTCTCTAGATGTCTTTCTTGTTCTTTCTCTTATTCTTTCTCTCCCTTTTTCTTTGTTCCTCCTCCTCTTTTTCTCTCCCTTCCATGTATTCTCTATTTTTATTCCTTCTCTTACTATGGAGTATGGAATCAGTGGCAGTGCTGGCGGGGAGTTGGGATCAGTGGCAGTGCTGGTGGGGAGTTGGGATCAGTGGCAGTGCTGGCGGGGAGTTGGGATCAGTGGCAGTGCTGGTGGGGAGTTGGGATCAGTGGCAGTGCTGGTGGGGAGTTGGGATCTGTCAACTTAGGTGCTCTTGATCAAGGCCATCTGCTGATCTGAGAACTGTAGTGGGGACTTTTAAAGGCAGCTCTAATCACAGGTAGTGATTTCTCGTAGCAGTGACATCTATGCTGAAATCAGCAGATAGGGTCTCCTCCAGCCCCTCCCACTTCACATTCCTCACCAGTCAGCTGACCTCTAGTCCCTGCCTCCCAGCAATGCCGTGAACTGAATTGACAGCTGTGAAGAGGCTGAGTGGGCGGCTGCAGGCTTCAGGAACAGCCCAGGTTTTGGGGACCCCTGGCAAATCCTCATTTGACCCCCAGGTTGAGAACCACTGTGGTAAGGGGACAGATTTTCTTTTTATCACAGTGGAGGGTGCACTTCTGGTGTTTAGTCATTCATTACCACTGAGAAACTAACATTCAAGAACATTTTCACCTAATTTTGGATTCCTGTATGGACTGATCACTGTCACTTTGGCTGTCTTCAAAGACTGTTTATTGCATATACACATATATACATTTATATTTTTTGTGTGTTTTAGTTATATTACTCCTTTTAGCGTGGCAATCCTGGGTCCCTTATTATTTATTTATACACATATGATCTGTTGTGTGATTGTCAGCTGCTGTTTTTGATTATCAAACTTTATCTGCGCTATTGCTATATACATTTTTCCATTTTTCTCTAAACAAACCCCTGATGTCTCCCTTTGGAAACAGAGAAAGTATATAGATTCCTCAATCCCTTTGTCTGCACCGTAGATGAATGAACAGGAAGCGCTCTGTACAGAGACTTCTTGTTCATTCACAAACTGATGCATTGTAAACACAGTTTTCTGCTACGAATGAACACAGAAGTGATTGGTAGTGGTAGCTCACTGTGTTTATTCAGGAAAGGACAGTAAATATGACATATTTATTCCCCCCCCCCATTTCCATTCTAAAATGATTTCCTTGTGCCCTGAAGCAGCTCTAGCTGTCAAGAGGAAAAGGAGAAGAAGCTAGCAGGACTGCAGGGGTAGGATATCAGAGCAACAGAAAGGGGGGGGGGTGACCTGAGTCAGAAAGCACACTGCTCATGTGTGCAAACGGTGCTACTTATAAGGCAGTACAGCTGTCCTGTTTGTAAGGTGCCTGAGCCCCCTAGTTAACTGATGGGGCCTGGACCCTCCGTATATGATTGCTTTATCGGCAGCCCTGAGTGTGATGCATTTTGAAATTTAAAAAAAGGAGCGCTGCCAAGGGACCACAGAAGAGGAGGATTGGGGCTGCTCTGTGTAATACTATTGCACAGAGCAGGTAAGTATCACATGTTTGTTATTTTAAAGGAAAAACACCTGAAGGTTTAATGTCGCTTTAAAGGCAAATTATTTTTCATTTTTTTATTTATTTTTTCGCCAAACTTTTTGATTTGTTGATGCATAAAGTGATTATACAGACGTATACCAAATATTGACAAGACCAAAAGTAGTTGCAATCGGTCAAAGCTACAGTATACAGATAATCAAATATGAAGATATAGGTTACAATTCACCTAGGCATAACAATATATATATATTTTTTTTAAATGAGCTGCTAGTAGCGTTAGCTGTTTTTATGTTTCTCCTCTGAGCGTCCTTCTCATACTACCTTTCGGTAGCATTGGCCAACTACAGGTTTGTAGGTACACCCTGTGCCTGCTGGGACCTATGGAATCCTGCTGAAGTCTCCACTACATGCGTGCTCCTTTTAGACCTACAATCTAATATGTAGCTGTTCCCAGGAATGCACACACAGGCAAGTGCACACAAATCTCCTGCAACCGCTCTTGCCCATTGAAATGAATGGGCAGCATGGCCAAACCACCGGCAAAGCGCCGGCAAAGCAGCAAAATAGCGGAGCTTTACTGCCGACGTCCCCACCGCCCCAGTGTGAAAGAGCTCTTATAGGTAAAGTTGATCCAGGAAATATCGCCTCTCGGGGGATCAGGACATTTTTTTTTGTCCCCTGCTGTAGCAAATTGTATTTCATGCTCTGCTGTGCCTTTTTGCCTTCCTCTGGATCAACTGCAGGTATAGGATTGTGTATATGGGATTGTATGATTTTTACTTATTTTTATTGGTTGAACTAGATGGACTTGTGTCTTTTTTCCACCTGACTAAGTGCCGGTTCACACTACAGTGACTTGGGATCCGACTTGTGTCGCCCCAAGTCGCGCGACATGAGAAATTCCGTGAATGAGAGCCGTCTTAAGCCTCGTACACACGGCCGAGAATCCCGTCGTAAAAAAACTTTGTTTTTCTCGACATGATACTTGTCAAGCTTGACGGGATTCTTGTCTAGTTTTCCTTGCATACACACTGTCAAGCCAAAATCTCGTCGCTCTCAAATGCGGTGATGTACAACACGTACAACAGCACTATAAAGGGGAAGTTTGATTCCACTGGCGCCACCTTTGGGGCTGCTTTTGCTAATCTCATGTTACCGCGTGTTAGTAAAAGTTTGGTGAGAGATGATTTGCGCTTTTCAGTCTTCGTGCTTTTCAGTCTGTTACAGCGTGACGAATGTGCTATCTCCATTATGGATGCTAGTTTTACCGAAGGTGCGCTCCCGTCTCATACTTGATTCTGACCATGTGCATGTTTTTAAGACTCGGAAAAGCATACACGCAAACGTTTTTCTCGTGGTAAACCAGCCCGATGAGAATCACAACGAGAAAATTGAGACACCCAACGAGAAAATAGGTTCTCTTTTTTTCTCGTCAAGATTCACAATAGTTTTCTCAACGAGAAACCATACACATGAACGGTTTTCTTGGCAAAAAGCTCTGCCAGCAGTTTTCTTGCCGTGAAAAACGAGTGTGTGTACGAGGCTTAAATGTACACTACTGAAGTCGCTCCGACATCAGAAAAGTTTCCTGTACTACTTCAAGGCAACTTGTAGACAACTTGTACCCATTGATTTCAATGGAAGTTGCCTCCAAAGTCAGATCACTGCCTTAACTGAAGCTACTTTACAGGAAGAGAAAATAGTTTTCTCAGGCAAACCCCTCCCTCCCACAGAGCTGATTATTGTTTGATTGGCCACTGGCAAAGTCGCCTGTCCTGGGGGCAACTTGAAGTAGCGTTGTAAGTCGCTCCAAGTCGCGCTGAAGTCATCTCGCAAAGTCGAGTTGCCCCTGTGTGAACCGGCACTCACTATGTAACTATGCAACCAAGTGATTTGGGATGCTTACCTTCGGAGCTGGGTAACAGCAGTTTTTATAAAATAAAGAGGTACTTTTTCGCTTAAATTATTGCTTGACTTGATAAAGCCAATGGGCCAGATTCTCAAAAGAATTACGCCGGTGTATCTACAGATACACCGGCGTAATTCGAAAATCCCGCCGACGTATCATTGTTTTGTATTCTCAAAACAAGATACGCCAGAATTAGGCTAGGATCCGACTGGTCACTTACACCGTCGGATTCTAAATGCAATACTACGCTGGCCGCTAGGTGGCTTTTACGTCGATTTCAGCGTTGCATATGCAAATGAGCCGAATATGCCGATTCCCGAAAGTTTTTGCGCCGCTTTGCCGTAGTTTATTTTGTTTCCGTAAGCGTAAGGTTACCCCTGCTATATGAGGGGTAACCTTACGTCGGTCCACCGTATGCCATGTTAAGTATGGCCGTCGGGACAGCGTCGGGTTTTTCCGTCGTTTACGTCATTTACGTAACTCGTCGCGAATAGGGCTGTGCGTTAATTACGTTCACGTCGCAACCAATGTATTTGCGGCATACTACGGAGCATGCGCAGTGGCCTACGTTTAAGGCCGGCGCATGCGCAGTTCGTCCGGCACGGGGGCACGCTTAATTTAAATACAAGCCGCGGAGAATACGGCACTTGCTCCAGTAAGTTGTGGCAGCGTAGTGTTAATGGCATACGCTACGCCCCACTCGTAGATACGCTGATCTACGAGAATCTGGCCCAATATGTTCCCAAATAAAGAGCAGTGTGAATTTTAATAAGTCCATTTTAACCAGTGAGCTAATTATAATGTTAATGCATAATGGTATTTATTAATCACAAAAAATATGTACAAGTAATGAGATCTCTTCAGATAAAATTAGCCCATCTTGTATCATAACGGCTTCTTCAAAATTATAAAAGTAAAAAAAAATAAACCACAAGTGAGACAACATATCAAAGAATTCTAGGCAATTAGAGCTATTCTAGGCAGTCTCAGTTCTGTGAAGTACAGAACTATAAGAGGACTGTAAAACTGGCAGAACACCAACTGTATAGAACTGTTCAAACCACAGAAAAAAATCATAATATACTGCAGCAGCAAAGCAGTTAATGATATTACTGTACACTGACAATGCTTGGATGACAGAGTGCTCTGAACAGCTTGTACCTAGTACATAATTCCCATTAGAATGGAGGAAACATAAGGCCATTTTGTATTATGATACAATAGTGTCTCAATTGTAACTGCACATATCACTACCACAAAGCAATTAATTTCTTCTTCCTAGTTAGCTTTGTGACATCTCCCTGAAAATGTCCATTAGAGCCATTCAAAACATGTTTGCAGTGTTATTGTAATGTTTCCCTCAGGCTGCATTTACTATATTTATATCAAGATGTTCATTTTGCAATTTCTATTTTTATCATACAGGACAACAATACAACTGGGCTTACTTAGTATGCAATGCAGTGCGCAAATGCACTAACCCCTTGCAGCCAATCAGGTTAGGGTTATTTCTGTTTGCATATCATTATTCAACCTTCAATGAGTCCAAATATATGCGTTTTGATTCATAATGTTATAAATAGGTTAGAAGTTTAAACAGTGAGCACCATGCAAAAAAACAATGCATGAAGAAATTGGCATTCTCATGTGGTTTCGGAGGTATTGGTTGGACACCACTGTGTTCTAGATTTCTGGAAAGGTCAACATATTTCCTAATACACATATCAGGCCGCGTACACACGGTCGAACATGTCCGCTGAAACTGGTCCGCGGACCAGTTTCCGCTGACATGTCCGGCCGTGTGTACGGCCTAGCGGACAGGTTTCCAGCGGACAAAAGTTTCTTAGTAAGCTAAGAAACTTGTCCGCTTGAAACATGTCCGTCAGACATGTCCGATGGTTAGTACACCTAATCGGACATGTCCACTGGTTATGACGTGTAACCAGCATCCCGAAATCCCGCGCATGCGTCAAATTGATTCGACGCATGCGTGGAAGCATTGCACTTCCGTGTTTGAGAACGTCGGTGTCTTCTACGTCACCGCGTTCTCTGTCCGCGGGGATTTTGGTCTGATGGTGTGTACACACATCAGACCAAAAGCTCCCAGGAGACATGTCCGATGAAAAGGGTCCGCGGACCGTTTTCATCGGACATGTCTCCTCGTGTGTATGGGGCCTTAGGTTTTAAGTTTAATTTTTCCAGTCTGATAAATTCTGCTTTATAAATAATAATTGTGCATTTAATTTTCTAAAAATGATTTGTGTTTAAGGCTGATCTCCATGCAAACTAAATTAATGGCTAAAATACATATATGCTAGCTAGTTTGCCTGCCAAAAAGATGTGTATAAAGCCTCGTACATACAATAGGTTAACCAGAGGACAACGGTCTGAAGGACCGTTGTCATAGGTTAACCTATGAAGCTGACTGATGGTCCGTCGTGTGTACACACCATCAGTTAAAAAAACGATCGTGTCAGAACGCGGTGACGTAAAACACAACGACGTGCTGAAAAAAACGAAGTTCAATGCTTCCAAGCATGCGTCGACTTGATTCTGAGCATGCGTCGATTTTTAACCGATGGTTGTGCCTACTAACGATCGGTTTTGACCTATCAGTTAGCAATCCATCGGTTACATTTTAAAGCAAGTTGCCATTTGTTTAACCTAAGGTTAAATAACCTATGGGGCCTACACACGATCGGTTTGGACCGATGGAAACTGTCCTTTAGACCGTTGTCCTCTGGTTAACCTATCGTGTGTACGAGGCCTAACTGTCCCCACTACACCCTCCACACCCGCATCGTGCAATTCAACAGTAAAAACAGAAGCAGCAAACCAATGGGATCATCTCTCTGCCACTCTGCTTTCTCTGCTTTAATGATGTAATAAAGACTACAGAGCATTCATGTGCATTTCTTTTATAACCACTTACAGTAGAGTTCATCTTTAAATTGGCATTAAAGGTTCTTTTTATTTCCTTTAAAATAACAAACAAGTCATATATACCCGATCCTTGTCTTCTAGTGTCCCCTGCCGACACTCCTGGCTCCTCCTCTTCAGCGAGTGCCCCCATAGAAAGCCGTGCAGGCTCGCTCCCGAGCCGTGTTGTCTGCATCCATTGACACAGACAGGGGGGCTCACCCCACCTGCTCCTGAATACTTGGGGAGTTCATTAAATTGAACGCTTAGCTTTGAAAACTGGTAACAATTTATGTAAAGGGAAGACCAATTGATAATTGATTTTTAGTACACAAAGTAAAAGATCTTTAGCAAAGATGAGGATACCTTGCTTTTAGTCAGAAAATCTAATCTAAGAAATTGTTCAAGAAAATAACTTGATATGATGTGGCTAATTTATGCTCCTAGAAAACATACAGTCCTGATGAAGGTGACAGATCACCAAAATATGTTGAGTTTGGTCTTTTCTTTACATCTTCAATCTTCTAGGTCTGTGTGTTTTAAATGACAGATGATTGATTATCCACCAGAGAATGTTTGGTGACAAAGATCTCATTCACTGATTTTTAAATAGACCCTTCAGGAGTGTGATTGGACCAAAGACACTGCTCTCTACAAAAAGTGGATCATTTGCTTCCTCTACTTATGTTAAAGCGGGGTTTCAACCACAATTAGCATTTTTTAAATGTATGTCCTTTCATCCTGCGTTTTTATAATATAAATCCGTTCACTTACTATTTTACAATCCGCCGCCGCTCCGCATAGTTATTCAAAAAATATAGTTTATAAAACTATGTCCACATCGTTGTCATTTTGCTTGTGGGCATTGTGACGCCCACAAGCACTTACTTCCTGGAAGTCTTGGATGGGGAGTTATAATGGGGAAGCACACTGCATCCTGGGAAATGATGACACACGTTTCCCAGGAGCATGCTGAGGAGCCGAGGGAGATGTCAGAATCCTAGGTGATTCCAAAGGCAGATTTTGTGGGACCGCATAACAACAGGCATTTCCAGGCGAGTAAAAAATGTTTCTTTTTTTTTCTTTTTTAGGTCTAATGAGCACAATAATGAAAAAAACATTTGGGATGGAAACTCTACTTTAATTGTAATTTATGGAAGACTGGTTTGGTCTTATTGTCTCATGCTCCTAATCTATACCACAGTCATTTTAAAAGACAAGTTCACCCTTAAAAAAAAAAAAAAAAAAAAGGAATAAATACATATCTTTTTGCAGGAAAAAATGTGCATTTATTTTATTTTTCATTTTTTATTGGGAGCCTGGAAAGCATTGCACCTACAATCAGAAGATCATGGGTGCAATGCAGGGCTCTTGCAGACTCTTAGCTGGATTCAGAGAGATTTAGGCGGGCGTAGCGTATCTCAGATACACTACGCCGCCGTAAGTTAGAGCAGCGGGTCCTGTATTCACAAAGAAGTTGCGCTCTAACTTACGACGGCGTAGTGTAATTCAAATGTGTAAGATGTGGGCGTGTTGTATGTAAATTCATTGTGACCCTACGTAAATCAAGTTTTTACCGCAAAGACTCATTGGTTTAGACGTGAACGTAAATTACGCCCAGCCCCATTCACGGACGACTTACGCAAACAACGTAAAACGTGAAAAATTGGACGCTGTTCCGACGTCCATACTTAACATTGGCTGCGCCATCTTTTTGGTGGTTTATCTTTACGCCTGAAAATGCCTTAAGTAAACGGCGTATCTTTACTGCGACGGCCGGGCGTACGTTCGTGAATAGGCGTATCTAGATGATTTACATATTCTAGGTGTAAATCAGCGTACACGCCCCTAGCGGCCAGCGTAAATAGGCAGCTAAGATTTGACGGCATAGGAGGTCGTATCTTAGCAACATTTAAGCGTATCTCAGTTTGAGCATGCGCTTAATGTTACGACGGCGCGGATTCAGAGTTACGACGGCGTATCTACTGTACCTGAATCCGGCTATCTGGGTGTAAGCTGTCTGGCTTGGCCAAGCAGTTACACACTAACAGGAAGCATCAATGAACTACCACAGCGCTTAAGGCCCCGTACACACGGCCGAGGAACTCGACGTGCAAAGCACGTCGAGTTCCTTGTCGAGTTTTGGGATGAAGCTCGGCGGGCCGCCTTCTCCCATAGAACAACGAGAAAATAGAGAACATGTTCTCTATTTTCTCGTCGAGCTCCTCGGCGGCTCCATCGAGCCAAAACTGTACAGACGACAGAGTTTCTCGGCAGAATCCGGGTTTTGACCGAGTTTCTCGGTGAATTCTGCCGAGAAACTCTGTCGTGTGTACGGGGCCTAACAGCACCGTGCTAGTTCATTAAGAAATACATGCCGAAGGCCAAAAGGCTACTGGACCTTGTAGTTTTCCATTCATAGAACTGTGTAAATTAATGAAGTGGCCGGGCGGATGGAGCCCAGCGCGGCCATGTTCTTTGCAGATTGTGACAGAGAATGAGGGGGGAGGTCTCAGTGATCACAAAGGGAGTCTAATGCTTGCAGAGTCAGCTTCCTGTTATGCCAGGTGCACACGGGCCGAATATTGGCAGAAATCAGCCAGTACAGTTAAAACCGGCCAACATTCAGCCAGTGTACAATGTACAGCTGCCTGTCTTACAACCATCTTCTGTTGAATGAGCATGCTGGAAAACCAGCATCAGATCAACGCTTACCAGTGTGTTCAGGTGAGGGGGGGGTCCCCCTGTTAGAACACAATAGCACAGCAGGGGAGATCGCTGTACTAACACCAATTGTGTTAGTACAGCGATCTCTCAGTAATTTTTCATTCACCCGCTGGGTTGAATGAAAAAAAAAAAATTTGTATTGCGACAAGAAGCAATAAAGAAGAACCATTGTGTTCCTCTGCAAAGCAGAAAGAAGACCCAATATATGTAATGAGCTGTTCAGTGTACATACTGTATATAATTACAAAATATACCTTGACTTAAAGGGGACCTTCAGTAATTTTTTTCAACTTTCCATCTATTAAATCATCTGCCCTTGTTGTTTTAACTTTGGATAGTATTTTTTTTTTCTGTCAGTAAATACCTTATATAGCACACTTCCTGTTTCTTGTCTGGTAAAAAGCCTAGGCTTATGACATCATGCACAGCTCTCTTTCTCTCACTCTCTCTCTCTCTCACTCTTGTGAGAGTTTGCCAGAAAGAGGGGGGATGAGTCATAAGAGGGAGTCATGAGAGCTGCAGAGCTGGAGGCAGGGTTTGACAAATTTGCTTGGAATCTAGGAGCCAGCTAAAAAAGTCAGGAGCCAGAAAACGCGCCCCTTCCTACCGAGCTTGCGCGCAGAAGTGAACGCATACGTGAGTAGTGCCCGCATATGTAAACGGTATTTAAACCACACATGTGAGGTATTGCCGCAATTGGTGGAGCGAGAGCAATAATTCTAGCCCTAGACCTCCTCTGTAACTCAAAACATGCAACCTGTAGAATTTTTTAAACGTCGCCTATGGAGATTTTAAAGGGTAAAGGTTTGTCGCCGCCATCCCAAGAGCGGACGCAATTTTGAAGCGTGACATGTTGGGTATCAATTTACTCAGGCGTAGCATTATCTTTCACAATATAAAAAAAATTGGGCTAACTTTACTGTTGTCTTATTTTTTAATTAAAAAAAATGTATTTTTTCCCAAAAGCTGGATTGCTGTTTTACTTGTCATGCCAACGCCCACCACAAGATGGTGTCAGATCACAGAAGGAAGCTTAGGCTTGCAGAAGGCCACAAAGCCGCGGCCTCAATTACCGGCTGGCGCGGCCCGCCGCGGTCGTGCGGCGGGGGAGGTGGGGGCGCACGGAGACACAGAATGGGGTATCCTGTGTCTCCGTGCGCCCCCACCTCCCCCGCCACGCAATCGCGTTAGTCCGCGCCAGCCGGTAATTGAGGCCACGGCTTTGCGGCCTTCTGCAGGCCTAAGCTTCCCAGGTCGCTAGTTTTAATCGCATTTGCGACCAGGCACCCGGATTTTGTCGAGCCCTGGCTGGAGGTATGCCTCTGTGTGTCTGTGTAAATCCAGGAAGTGAACAAGCAGCAGCTTCAGCTGCCCACAGCTAAAATGGTTGCAGCCAGACTCAGTGGAGGGAGATTTCTGCATTCTGCAGCATATTTGGCAAGTACAGAATCACAGTATATATAAAATAATATTCAAAGTGGTTGGAGGAAAGCTTCAGGATGGCCAAAATGTTTTTATTACATATTATGTAATCAGACTTCAGTTTTTCTTTAAAGTGATACTAAAGGCTAAATTGATATAAAATAGGTTATACTTATTTGCTCTGTGCAATGATATTGCACAGAAAAGTTGCTTTCCTTCTCTTCTGGCAGCACCCGTCAGAGCTGTTGGCCCCTCCCTCTTTTGGTTATCTACTGTAGCCACACCCCCACTACCTCCTCACAGGAGTTTGACTGACAGCAGCAGGAGCCTATGGAGGTGATGGAGCTGGAGGCAGCGCTGGAGTGGTAACATGAAGCCAGGTAAGTGTTTAGGGATGGGGGCGTGGGACAGATAGAGGTGTTTTTTTACTTTTTTTTACCCTAATGCAGTGAATGCATTAAAGCGTTTGTATAGTCAAAATCATTTTTTTTGTGCCACTTGCAAGGCAAAAGGCATAATGAGCTTGTATGCACTGCATACTAACTCATTATGAAATACTTACCTTAGAACGAGGCGTCGCTATCTCTGCCGGTCCACGCCAAGGTAGATGACATTTTCCCTTGGCGTGTTTTCTGGGTATCGCGGCTCCAGTGCTGTGAGTGGCTGGAGCCGCAATGTCGTCACTTATGCGCGCGGGAGACTTCTTTCCAGCAAGGTGCGGCATCTGCCGGGCCTTCAGCCAAAAATCCCCTATGCGCATGCGCCGCTGCAGTCAGTGGTTCATTGCGAGGGGAATATCTCCTAAACCGTAAAGGTTTAGGAGATATTTTTGTTTACCTACAGGTAAGCCTTATTATAGGCTTACCTGTAGGTAAAAGTCAAACATTTGACTATACAACCGTTTTAAGGCAAAAACAGTTAGGCTTTAATACCACTTACACCATCAACACAGATTAATAGGTTGTTTATATTAACGTGAATTATTCCAAGCTAGCAACAGGGACATACAATTTGTGTCGGAAAATGATTAAATAGATCCAGAAAGGAACTATCGCAGTCATAGGGATTTAAAAAATGAGCCAAGGTAACATTTACTTCTTTCTACAAAGGGTGAGAGACAGAGAACGTGTTCACAGAGGGTTGCAGCATCCTTTATCACACTTCTATTCATTACAGGTTGTGAACTATTGTATGCCTCTGCCATAGATGTGCTCAATCAAAGACGATAGTAGGCTGAACAACCTGAGTCCCCTGTCCTTATACAGATTGCCTGATCGGAGAAAAGCCACAAAGATCTGACCTGATTGTCCTTGAACTGAAATTGTCATTGTATTTATCAGCTGGAGCATTCTAACCCTGCACCAAGCAGTCAATAAGGCTTGAATATTAGTTATATTTTATGTAACTGCAAATTAACTTCACTTATTCAATGGCTTTATGAAAGCCTCAGATTTGACAGAAAGAATACCGTTGTATAATGGCATGTCTGCTATCCAAAAACATATCATGCAGAGCTGGATGTATTTTAAAGAACAAAACAATAATACATTCTGATGCTTAGTGGTGTAGTTTAAAAGACCAGTCAGCCATAAAGAAAAACAAAAATGAGATATTTGGCATTTTATGAAAATATAAGTGTTTTTTTATAATATGTTTACAGCCAATTCAAGGTAAAAGTGGTTCAATCGTGGCAGTTATTATAATTAGTATTACTAAACAGGGTGTCTGGCAGGGCTTAATAGCTGAGTGCACTTCTTGCAGATAAACAGGTATTTTTCTGTACTTGCAGGATCTTTAATGGCTCAGGGAGGGTGTAAAAGCAGGCCGTTACGCCGCAATACCAGTGCTAAAGGTGGCCCATTCAAGTGAATAGGGCCACAGCGCAATGGCCCTGCAACCAAGTGCAGTGCACATAGTTGTAGCGCCAGTTAATCTGAATTTTGAAAGTTAATCCACCTCACTAATGCCCTCTATGGATCGCTTTTCAGTAGGGATGAGCCGAACACCCCCGCGTTCGGTTCGCACCAGAACCTTCGAACAGACCGAACGTTCGTGCAAACATTTAGAACCCCATTGACGTCTATGGGACTCGAACGTTCGAATTTAAAAGTGCTGTTTGCGAACCCGGGTCTTGCCCCAGGGAACATGTATCAATTGAAAAATTGGACTCTTGGAAAATTGACCCTCGGGCAAGATCCGGGTTCTCAAAGACATTTTCACTGGCATACTATAGACACCCAGCAGGTACAATATTTAAAGGAATTTTTCATATTTTTTTTTTTATTTAAGCATCATTAAAATCACTGCTCCTGAATCTTTAGGTGCAAACTACAGAGCACACGGCCAATACACACCAAGTAGCTTTAGGTGCAAACTACAGAGGACACAGGTAATAAACCACGTAAGAATACTGCAGCTAGCACAATCACCTGCCTGCCAGTAAATTAGGAAGAGCTGATCTAGCTAAACTATACAGTGTATAAATATATGTACAACACCTGGGATGTATATATATCCTCTACACACTGTAACATTAACTGACTAGCCTGCCTGCCTGCTCTATCTACCTACAAAAAATGACACTCTCTCTGTCCTCTCTTAACCACTGCAACACACTACACAAGGCCGACCTGCAGGCAGCCTTTTATAGTGTGGGGTGTGTACTAAACCCCCTGAGCCATAATTGGCCAAAGCCAAGGCTTTGGCCAAATATGGCTCTACATTTTTTGCAAGCTGTGATTGGCCAAGCATGTGGGTCATAGTGCATGCTTGGCCAATCATCAGCCAGCGATGCCGCAGTGAATTATAGTCTGTGAAACGTAACTCGAATTTGGCAAGAACGACCCGTTTTGTTCGTATTTCGACGAACATACGATGTTATACGGAGCTCATCCCTACTTTTCAGTATAAATGCATCTATGAATGAGCCTTAAAGGGGTTGTAAAGGTTTATTTTTTTATTTTTTTTAAATAACAAACAAGAGAAGCCCGGATCATGAAATAAAATAAATTAACATAGGGCGGGCATGACTAGGGAAACAGTGTAGTTTTACGGAGAAAACTGGGAGGGAGAGGCTATAAAGGAAGGTTACTCCGCCCCCCTGGTCAACACAGCGCGGTGAAAGTTCTCCCACCATGTCGCATGTTGCTGAGCTGCTGGCACAGCTACGGGCGGAAGCGGCGTCACGTGGCCCAGAGTGGCTCCAGGAGACACTGGGGCCAATGCTGGGGAGTCCGGCAGTGAGCGCTGACAACAGGGGGAGGATGCATGAAGGTGAAAAAACACAAACCTTTACAACCCCTTTAAAGGGATAAAACACAGGGAAATGTGCATGCAATGTTTTTGTATGCCTTACCATATGCTTTAGCAGTGGTTGTAGATATTAGCCACACTTGCAGTACATTCAGTGGCAGCTTGTGATCAATATTTTGGGGGGTTCAGGAGATCAGCGACCGCCCCCCTCACACGGGAGATGGACTGTAGCGATCAGTGGCCTTATCTTAAGAGGCTGATGCTGCTCCTTGCTCCAGTTTGTGATGAAAAAGTTGATTCTCTTCCCTGCCGAACAGGCGTTGCTTCTCCTCCTGGCCGAACAGGAGGTGGGTCCCGAGACCCGATTGCCCGGGAGTCCTAGGACTCCCAAGTCAGTCTGGTCTCAGGATCCGCTCCCTGATTGGCTGGGAGGAAAAACAGGATTACAATAGTGAATTTTTATTTGCTATTGTCACACAACTGGGTGGGCTCAGGGTGCAGTGCTCTGCACCCTGAGCCCACACTTTTTTAAAGCCAATTAGAGCCTCAGGCTCTAATCATGTGCTTAAAAAAAAAACATTGGAATCCATGCATCCAGCACCCTTCATGTATATTAGGGGCTGGGGGCATGGATTAGGGGGACGGCGCCCATGCGCCCCTAATTGATAGGCTGCCACTGAGTACATTATTATTATTAATATTATAATACAGAATTTATATAGTGCCATATAAATGTGATTTACAATATAAAGGGGGACAATGCAATTACAATACAATTTAATACAGAAGGAGTATGAGGGCCTTGCCCATGGAGCTTACAATCTAAAGATTGTCTCCAGTGAGTCAGCTGACTCATAGACTTGCGTTGTGAGAAAGAGCAGTATTAAAAATCAATTAATGTGTAGCACAGCAAAACAAGTAGTACAGTCTGCATTTTTAGAAAGCAAATATTGCTGTCTCCATGTACATATATTTTATGTATATAAAATACTATATACAGTTAAAATTATATACAGTTATATAGGTATTCTGCATAAAACTATACAGGGAGTGCAGAATTATTAGGCAAATGAGTATTTTGACCACATCATCCTCTTTATGCATGTTGTCTTACTCCAAGCTGTATAGGCTCGAAAGCCTACTACCAATTAAGCATATTAGGTGATGTGCATCTCTGTAATGAGAAGGTGTGTGGTCTAATGACATCAACACCCTATATCAGGTGTGCATAATTATTAGGCAACTTCCTTTCCTTTGGCAAAATGGGTCAAAAGAAGGACTTGACAGGCTCAGAAAAATCAAAAATAGTGAGATATCTTGCAGAGGGATGCAGCACTCTTAAAATTGCAAAGCTTCTGAAGCGTGATCATCGAACAATCAAGCGTTTCATTCAAAATAGTCAACAGGGTCGCAAGAAGCGTGTGGAAAAACCAAGGCGCAAAATAACTGCCCATGAACTGAGAAAAGTCAAGCGTGCAGCTGCCAAGATGCCACTTGCCACCAGTTTGGCCATATTTCAGAGCTGCAACATCACTGGAGTGCCCAAAAGCACAAGGTGTGCAATACTCAGAGACATGGCCAAGGTAAGAAAGGCTGAAAGACGACCACCACTGAACAAGACACACAAGCTGAAACGTCAAGACTGGGCCAAGAAATATCTCAAGACTGATTTTTCTAAGGTTTTATGGACTGATGAAATGAGAGTGAGTCTTGATGGGCCAGATGGATGGGCCCGTGGCTGGATTGGTAAAGGGCAGAGAGCTCCAGTCCGACCCAGATGCCAGCAAGGTGGAGGTGGAGTACTGGTTTGGGCTGGTATCATCAAAGATGAGCTTGTGGGGCCTTTTCGGATTGAGGATGGAGTCAAGCTCAATTCCCAGTCCTACTGCCAGATTATGGAAGAGACCTTCTTCAAGCAGTGGTACAGGAAGAAGTCTGCATCCTTCAAGAAAAACATGATTTTCATGCAGGACAATGCTCCATCACACGCGTCCAAGTACTCCACAGCGTGGCTGGCAAGAAAGGGTATAAAAGAAGAAAAACTAATGACATGGCCTCCTTGTTCACCTGATCTGAACCCCATTGAGAACCTGTGGTCCATCATCAAATGTGGGATTTACAAGGAGGGAAAACAGTACACCTCTCTGAACAGTGTCTGGGAGGCTGTGGTTGCTGCTGCACGCAATGTTGATGGTGAACAGATCAAAACACTGACAGAATCCATGGATGGCAGGCTTTTGAGTGTCCATGCAAAGAAAGGTGGCTATATTGGTCACTGATTTGTTTTTGTTTTGTTTTTGAATGTCAGAAATGTATATTTGTGAATGTTGAGATGTTATATTGGTTTCACTGGTAAAAATAAATAATTGAAATGGGTATATATTTTTTTTTGTTAAGTTGCCTAATAATTATGCACAGTAATAGTCACCTGCACACACAGATATCCCCCTAAAATAGCTAAAACTAAAAACAAACTAAAAACTACTTCCAAAAATATTCAGCTTTGATATTAATGAGTTTTTTGGGTTCATTGAGAACATGGTTGTTGTTCAATAATAAAAATCATCCTCAAAAATACAACTTGCCTAATAATTCTGCACTCCCTGTATGAATAATCAAGGAATTTAAAGTATTACTCATACGTTGATAAGATTATTTACATCAAGCTTGTTACTACATATATATGAACAATAAAATATGATCAATTTCCTTTAAAGTATTCGCTTGAAATGTGTTAACTGCCGGGGTTGACCTTTTGAAAATGCTAGCGGTTTGTCTTCAATAATTTGAGACACTGACCTGGAACAAGCACGTAGCAGAAGTCCGAGCAAAGTCAAACACTTGATGTGTATACTCTTGTTCCCCGACGCAAAAAGTGGTGAAGCAATTGGATCAGCTCTTTAAGAAGAAGAGGTCAGACATGACAGCTTACAAGTTTTTTTCAGTACAGGTTTTCTTCATCAGTAGAAAATATTCATAACTACTCTGTCCTCTGCTGCCTCCCTTCCCCATACCAGTGTCTAATGCCCCCCATTCCCTCATACCAATATCGTCTACCATCCTTCCCCCATATCAATGTTTTCTACTCCCTTTCCCCCATAGCAGTGTTCTCTGTTCCAATTTTCACCCCATAGCAGTGTCCTCTGCTCCCCCTTTCCCCCATAGCAGTGTCCTCTGTTTCCCCTTTCCCCCCCAAAGCAGTGTCCTCTGCTCCCCCTTTCCCTCCATGGTAGTGTCCCCTGCTCACCCTTTTCTGCAATAGCAGTATCCTCTGCCCCCCTTCCCTTTATACCAGTGTCTTCTACCAACCCCCCTTCCCCTCTCATAGCAGTGTCCTCATCCCCCCCATAGCACATGCCCCTTTCACAACACCTCCCACACAAGCATAAGCATACTCCTACCTATTTGTGTAGACAGAGGAGAGAGTGGAAGGCAGCACAGCTCAGTACAGGGAACGGGAGCTGCTGGAATTAACTTTTCATATTAAGAAGATGATTTGTTGCTAGGACCACCCTGTGTCCTAGTAACCAATCACCTGCTAGTTAACTAAATCATTTAACTTGGCCAGCTCTCGCTCCCACTCCTGCCCTCTATCCTGAGCCATGCTGCCATAATGCCATGAGGATAAGAGCGGCAGGGGCAGCGGTGGAGAAGGAAGGCGAGGGGAAGGGAGGACCGGCATCTATGTGGCGGGGGGAGGCAAAGCAGGGACCTGTTCGTGATCTACCTGGTGCCTGCCGGCGGCCGTCAGGTAGATTGCGATTGACATTTGCCGGTCCCCAAGAGTGCCTAAGCAACAAATTTCAACATTTCTTTTGTCAATAAATATATGAAGCGCCACGCTAATTCGTACACGCGTCGTAAAATAACCCTTTTTCATGGTCAATCATCGTCCATTAAAATGAAAGTTGGACTCCAACTTGAGCACTTACTACTCCCCCCTCCCCACCCCCCCTCCCCTAACTCTTATAGGGCACCCTGTACCTTTTATTTTCAACAAAATCAGTATACTTTTCTTTAATCCTATGGTCTTCTTTCTGCTCATATGAAGGTCTCATTATCTAAATGATGCATGAAACAACACCACATAATGATAAGGCACTGTTCCCTTCAGCATTCCCCTCTAAGTGCAAGACAGCTAGATAACGTAACCCGTAGGGGTAGGTCTCTGATGCTCTGGGCTCACAGTTAGTGGGTTGAATGATGTGGATCGTCATTCAGCCTGGAAGAGGATCAGCACTGAATGACTGGAGCCATGAGTCTAAAGGTAGGGTAGGAATGACAGGCCAGAGATGCCTTTTATTTATTTCTTCAGATGTTGGGCTACTAACGTTTTCCAAGCAGTCAGGCTTTAAAGTTATCCTATCAGTTATTGTCTGTAGCACACTTGATACCGTGACTGCAACAGTTCTTTAATGTAATGTTTCTCTAGCAACATACTGTACATGTACACTAGACTATTGGTTACCATTATTATTTATGAAGTTCTTTATCACACAAAGATTCTTTTACATGAACAAGACTACCAAGAATTTTGACAACATGGCATATGAAACATTAGGCCTCTTATCATATCACTGGCTGATCAAACAGTGTATGCCTCCACAGAGAGCATTTTTCGTTACAAAACTGATAGCTCTACTTTGCTCCTGAAAAGATTTTGCTGCACCACCTGTCAGTAATGGATTTTCTTTGGAATCTCAGAGAATACATGCTGTGGACAGAGAAATGTCCAGAGTTTGATTAGCAGTCAAGTAAAAAGGGTTAAGGAGCTTTGTGAATCTCTGAAAGAATGTAATAATCCCATGGTGGCTTTTGATGCCGATAGTTTTCATGTTTTAAAATGTGTGCTGTGAAAGTGAAGTTAAAGGGGAAATGTAAAGGTTTTAGACACTTCAGAGCATCCTGATTATTAGGTAGATCATGACCAACCTTTATTTTTATGAGGAGCCAAATCTTCTATTCCATACATCTTGGATGAGGCATATAATATAGAGAAGGGTTCAGATAATTAATTTATACATTACACATGATGAAGTATGGGAGATTATGAGGCAATCACCGTCTACAGTATACTCGAGTATTAGCCTACCTGATTATAAGCTAAGGCCCCTTTCATTTTTTCCACCAAAAAATGGGAAAACTTATTGACTCGAGTATAAGCCTAGGGTGAGAATGCAGCAGCTACTGTAAGTGGAAAAAGAGGGTCACCAATGCCTATTTGCATGCCTCACTGTGCCCATTGCAGGCAGACCTGACTGTGCCCATTGCAATCAGACCTCACTGTGCCCATTGCAGCCAGACCTCACTGTGCCCATTGCAGCCAGACCTCACTGTGCCCATTGCAGCCAGACCTCACTGTGCCCATTGCAGCCAGACCTCACTGTGCCTATTGCAGCCAGACCTCACTGTGCCTATTGCAGCCAGACCTCACTGTGCGTATTGCAGCCAGACCTCACTGTGCCTATTGCAGCCAGACCTCACTGTGCCCATTGCAGCCAGACCTCACCGTGCTCATTGCAGCCAGACCTCACCATGCCTATTGCAGCCAGGCTTCACTATGCCTATTGCAGAATCACTTTGCCGTGTACCTGAGTCCGTGACATGCAGATTCAGACGGCGGACGGGCAGTGTTAAAAAGTTGAGCTCCTACATGTCCTGTTCCGTGATAGACAGAACACTCAGTTTCCCAGCAGACACTGTGTTCAGTGTTCCGCCTATCACGGACTCCCTCTCGTCTATCACAGCGTCCGTGATAGGTGGAACACTGAACACAGTGTCTGCTGGGAGACTGAGTGTTCCGCTTATCGTGGAACAGGACATGGAGGAGCGCGACTTTTTAACACTGCCCGGCCGCCGTCTGCATGTCACACTCGAGTATAAGCCGAGTGGGTCACTTTCAGCCCAAAAAAAGGGCTGAAAAACTCGGCTCATACTCAAGTATGTACGGTAGTTCGTTTTCTGCACTCCTTTAAAGTAAACAGATTTCAAAGCTTGAAAAATAAACAAAAGATTTTTTTTTCAATTACATAAGCAGAGGTTATCCTCAAAGTGACGTCACCAGGACCTGTGACCTGGACCTGTGACCTGTCTTAGCCTAGACCAGGGCCATGCTGTCTTTCCAGTTAGGATTACACTCCACAGCAAGCCGTAAGTAGACATGGCTTACTACGTAAAAGGGAGGCATTGGCACTGTGGTGACAGCACTGCAGATGTCCCAGGTCCACAGAGTGTTGACACCATGAACAAGGAAGAGTGACTGCCCAAATGAACAGGTAATTTATTTGTAAGAATTTATTTTTTAATTAACAAAGGGCAACAGAGACAATATAAAAACTATTAGGAAGGTTGTACCTTTTTCTTTTTTTGAGGAGGGTATTTTGAAACTTTGAGTGAACCCCTGAAACATCTAATCTTGTGTAGTAGCATTTAAAAAATAATAAAATGAAGATTCCTTACAAGATTGCATGCTTTAAGTGAACTGTTTCACTCCATCCTACTTAAAAACATTGTACTGTAAATTAGGCTCTATAAAGCCAATTAGTTAAAATGGGAATGGGTTCTCTCCCTGTAGGAAAACTCTAGTCACCCTGCAGGATCCAATGAAGAGTATACAACTTCTTAATCAGGCGCATTGGGGGGGATTTACTAAAGCTGGTGCACACCGAAGCTGGTGCAGCTGTGCATGTCAGGGGGGTGGAGGGTTCTAACCTCACAACTTGCATTGGCATTAAAAGTAGAATCCCTATTTTCTCCAGCTGGGTGACTAAAAATTAACTGCAAGATCTCAAACTGAGTACGTGTTTTCTGTTTTTTGGGGGCCTGCTCTACGTTATGCTTTTCCTAGAGTAAACTGCTTTTTCCTCATTTGGGGCCACCACGAGATCTGGCTTGAATATGCCTGTTCCCTGATTCCTACATAAAATCACTCCTAATGACTTGAATTATATGCCTCATTATCTAATTAAATAAAGCATTCCTTTATCAGATTGTATTGTTAAGGTCAATTCACAGCTCATTTTTGTTATAGACTTTTGTGTAAATTAGGTTTTAATATGTACACTGAATGAGCCGAATAATAACGATACAGCAAAAATGTCCACCAAATGCTTGGGTCAATAAAGGTGTGAATATTGGTGTTTAAACTGTAAGCTCCGATGTCATCACATGGTTGGACCAAAGTTAAAGTATTTTTTTATTTTTTTAAATGGGGCAGGTGTTTCATTTTCGTACTAGTATGACAGTTGGAGGTTGATTTCCTGCTATGGGCAACAAATTACTTTTCTAGATGGCATACTTTCATACATTAGCCATTTTAATGTGTTCACAGTCATTGGTAGTGTGCAGCATCCACTTGAGTCAGAGAAACAAAAACATGCTATTACTAAAATGTTTTATAGCTGCTGAAAATGGAACATAATGCTGTCTAGATACTTAGCCAAAATCAATTTGATGTTGGTGATTTTGTTGTTAATTTTGAGCTATTTTCATTAAGTATTAATGAAAACTGACTTCATTTCGACTCGACCTTTGGGAGATATTTAGATGTAATGATATGGGGTAGTGTAAATTGGATGTACCCATTTGGCTTACAAGAATGAACAACACAGCAGTTAATTAAACACTGATAAGTTGCACTACAAAACAAGATATCCCTAGCTGGTGAGGCCATGTTTGCTACACCTTAAAAACGTGAGGGACCTGTTGGCCTAGTATAGAGAATGGGTTTTAATCCCCATAGATTACAGACATAAAAATGTACCTGTGCTTTGCCCATACAGGGCAACATATACTCTCCCCAAAAGCATATACTCACCTTTCCTTTGCTCCCCCCCCCTCCTCATTCTATTCAGCCACTGGGAAGAGGAAATGAGGACCGGTGTAAACCTTGAGTTACCCCAGAGCTTACATAGGGCCCATGACTGTTTTCCCTCTCCAATGTAGCAGTGTTGGGCTAATCACCAATGCTGTAGCATGGGAAAAGGGAAGTGAGCTGCATGCATTTTCATATCCAAAAGTACCAGTATTTTCCTTTTGTTCCCAGCAGATAAATGGAGAAGCAGGTGAGTGAAGGAAAGATAAGTACTAAAATGAACTTGTCACCGAGGAAATGAGGACTTGTGTAAACCTTGCATTACCCCAGAGCTTACACGGGCCCATAGCTGTTTTCCCTCTCAGTGTTGGGCTAATCACCAATGCTGCTGCATGGGAAGAAAGGAGTGAGCCGCATGCATTTTCATACCCAAATGTACAATTTCTTTGTTTTTGTTCCCAGCAGATACATGGAGAAGCAGGGAAGTGAAGGAAAGATAAGTACTAAAATGAACTTGTTTCTGTAAAACACATCTATGCTTTCTGTCATTGCTAATTTGTTTTGAAGGTACAATTTCTAGGGCTATCATCAAGATAATTTCTTCACTGCTTTGTGAGTCACTGGCTAGAAGAAAATGCAGATGGTATGGTACATCACCAGGTATGTGGAAGACACATGCTTGTTCTACCTTAAAAAGTAATTGGCAATGGGCAATAGAGATACGGGAGAGCACAACATTAGGAGAAAAGGGCTTCATGAATTTAAAGCAGCTCAACAAATCTAGCTTGGCAGACAAATTGCATTTCTCAGATTTTCATGGAATATGCAAGAGATAATGAAATATATAAGCCGTAATGTATGCAATTCATGAATCCTGACACTTGTATAATTAGTCATGTCTATCAAACGTATCATATGGTTTTAATATTTCTTTATGTATTTATTTATTTGTAGTGTATATTTTGAAGGTGCATTTTCAAATGTTTTTCTTACATTAATTTCAAAGACCAGTGGGGATCTGTAATATTTTGAATTTAAATTATGAATCCTATTATTAGATTGTTTACCTTTCAACGCTTACATGATTTCTTTAATTATTATATACTTGAATTCTGTCCTTGTCGGAACTTTTCTAACTGACAGTTAGCCTGGTTTGAGTGGCAGTTTTTAGCCCTGGCCTAAGGGCAAAGACACTTCAGCTTCCATGAGGGCCCAAGAGTTTTCCTTATCGATTAATTGGTCTAACGGCATGCACTTTCCTCCCTGCCAGTCCCGCCTCCATCCCAGTGTTACAATCTCATGTACAAGCCAGCAGCGCCGCTGTATTCTCATGAGAATATAGCGGCACTCATATGACCAGGCACATCCGCCTCTCTCCTCCTCGCTGACAGCAGCGGGATATTCTGAGCCCTGCCCACGAGTCATGAGTGCTGAGCTGCACCTGCATTATAAGGTAGCGGCTATTACTCAGTGCACTGTACTGTGAGAGTGAACTTGACAAAACATTAATTTAGGTATTTCTGTGAGGACAACAAGTGCCCCATCATAAGTGTTTCTGGGGGGGATGGTGCTCATCATTGGTGTTCCTGGGGGGATAGTGTCCCATCATTGGTGTTTGAAAAATACACAGACCCCCGGTCCAGTTCCTCCAGCCCGCTCTCCCCCTTTTGGGTCTGGTCTCCTCTCCAAATAAACTCAGTTTCTATCGCAACCCCCTCTGGTCCAGTTCATGTCCTACATGCCTCTCTTCCAAACTTCCTCCCTCCCCCCAACCTATTCCCTCTAATGCCTGGTCGCCAAACTAGCCAACTCCCTCCCACCCTCCAGTACGGTCCCCTCTCCCATTCAGGGCCAGCCCCCTCACTGCATTGTCAGTAATGAATGAGGAATTTACTTCAGTAGTTATTTCATGATGCAGTTTGAGTGTAACACTCTGTTTTTTCATTATTATTTGAAACTTTTTGGCTGGCGCTGCTTTAAATTTAGAGGGTAGCTGAGAGTTAGTTGACTCAGACCAAATTATTTTTCACTAATTTTGGGCCTCTGTTCCAGCCATGGCTGTACTGTGAGTGACCACTATTGTTGTCTGGGGTGCTGTTACCACCCCAGGCCGAGAGTTGCAGCAGTCAGGTCAAGGTGTTTTGGGTGTTCCCCTTCGGCAGCCAGAGGGAGTTGATCGTCCTGCTGTGCATGCTGGGAGGAGTACTTAAGGGACAGACATCACTAGTCTGGGGTCGTCGTCAATCCTGGGTCTGTCGTCCCACCACCCCCCCGTGTGTGGCCCTCATGGCCGGGGGTGCATGCTCAAGTGTTCCTGGCTCCGGGACCACGTTGGTCTGGGGTTGTGCTCTACTAGGTAGGCCCAGTAGTCAGACTGGGTCTACGCTTGAAGATTGGTCCTGTGCTGTCCGTCCTGAGGGAGGAAGCCACTCAATGAAGTCTTGGAGAGCACCGAGCAAGAGGCTGGTATCTCAGGAGAGGCCATGAACTTCATCGAAGGATGCACTATTACTGGAAGGCTGAATGATGATCGCCTGTCAGTTCTAATTTTACAAGAAGTTCTTTGGGGGAGATCCGGGTGCTTAATCCTGTGTTGAGAGGATTTTGCCCGAATATAGCTCCATCTTTGGGAAGGTCTGTGGCAGAGACTTTACCAAGTTTCTGTGTGACACAATGGCTGCTAGGTTAGTGAGAGAGGCCTATCCAGGTGCACAATACCCGCTCTGGCTAGAGTGGCGACGAAAGCTGTGTTGCTGGAAGCAGGAGTGTTTCCGAATAGAAGTTATACACCTGAACCTATTACCTATTACCCTTCCACCTCTTCAACTACTTATTTTATTCTTTTACCAAGTTCGACAAATAAAGCAAAGAAAAAGAAGCCTAAAGTGTGGACATTTAACTTTTTCTCAACTCTCATCTGGTACCCTAGACGGCGAGGAAATAGAGGTAACATGCCGCCCAAAACAAACCAGCAGCCCCTCCGGGGGTAGTGCTACATGTTGGTTGTCAGATTGTGAAACCGTGTCATCTGGAAATACAGATTACGGTAGTTAGAGTAACTATTGTTGAGGGAGTGTATGCTGAGCATCATAAAACACTATCGAGTCCCTTCAGCACACCCCTCAGACCCTTTGATTGGTTGTGTAAATTTTGTAAATGTTAATCTACATAGATCTAAAAAGTTGGCTGCAATGAAAAGCTTGGTTCTCTTGCTTACAATGCCTACCATCAGAACTATGAAGGAATGATAATCAGTCATTTAAAAGAGCTGGTAACTCTGATATATCACATGGGACTGCTCTGCATGGAACTAAAGACCAGGGGCCAGATTCACAAATGAGATACGACGGCGTATCTCCTGATACGCCGTCGTATCTCTGTTTCTATCTATGCGACTGATTCATAGAATCAGTTACGCATAGATAGCCATAAGATCCGACAGGTGTAATTGTTTTACACTGTCGGATCTTAAGATGCAGTACCGCGGTCGCCGCTGGGGGGAGTTTGCGTCGTAAACCAGCGTCGGGTATGCAAATTAGGAGTTACGGCGATCCCCAGCGGTTTTTCGCGTTCGCTACGTCGCCGCTAGTCTAGTTTCCCGTCGCAAAGTTAGTCGTTTTCGCGGGCGTAGTTTTCATCGCAAGTACTTTGTGAATCAGGCACTTGCGATGAAAACTTGAGGCAGAGTAACGTATATACGATACGTTACGCCGCCGCGATTCTACGTGAATCTGGCCCCAGGTGATTAATGCTAAGTAATTCTAACTATTTATTCCATTTATATTATTGTTACTTAGGGGTTGATTTACTAAAACTGGAGGGTGCAAAGTCTGGTGCGGCTCTGGATACAAACCAATAGGCTTCCAGGTTTTTTGGCAAAGCTTAATTGAGCAAGCTGAAGTTAGAGGCTGGTTGGTTTCTATGCCGAGCTGCTCCGGATTTTGCACTCTCCAGTTTTAGTAAATCAAGTCCTTAGTGTCCTTAGTGTCTGTTTTGTGATATATTTTCGGTAAAATAAATTCTGCACCCTTTTATTTTTGTTAAAACAATATTTTAAAATTATTCAAACTAAATTTCTAAATGTTCTAATCATAAATTAAACAATCTTTTCCTCTGTGAGGGCTACTGCATTTTAAAACTCTGTTACATTCCCATATAAGTATGGCAGCAAGGGTCAGAATTGCAACAGCGGATGCTGAGCTTCAGTGTGTGCTTCTTTTTCTGGTGGCAGCTAATGATTGTGTGTGTCAAGGGTTAAATGTGGAGTTCTATAGCACAATGAGAGTTGGTAGTAACTAACCATATCACACTTGATGTAACTCCTAATTCTCACATTTCCATTTTGAACTGTGAAATTAACCTGCCTCTATTGTTCTCCTTCATGCTGGATAATCTCTACACAGAGTGCAATACGTCACAACTACTTTTTCTGAAAAGAGAGAAAAGTGCAAACACACAACATAACAGTGCATTTTCCTGATATTAACATCTGCAGATGCATATTAGCAACCACCATACTCCACAACACTGATGATTTTCTCATCAAATAACAGGCTGATGTTTGATTTTAATAGCCTTACAGCCCACAGTTAAGGCCGAAGTGCCCTCACTCAATGTATGCTGGCTATGTCCAGCCTGCCTTTCCTTAGTATTAAAGACAGGTTCTCCCAAACTAGAGACAACCAGAGCACTTTTGTACGATATCTGCAATTGTGGCCATTTTCAGCATTTTCATAGAGCTCTTTGAACAGGGCCACCATCAGGAATTATGGGGCCCCTTACACAGCATCAGGCATGGGCCCCCTGGAGCAGAGAACCGGGGGGGGGGTGCTGCCGCCTGAAATTAAGAAGCGGGGGGAGCTGCCACGAATTGGTAGCCATCCGGGGCCCTGGGGACCTCTGGACCCTTTAATAAAAATAAAAAAAAAAAATAAAAAAAATATATAATATATATATATATATATATATATATATATATATATATATATATTTTTTTTTTTTTAAAAGGGGGTTGCCACCTGGGGACCTCTGGGCCCTATATATATATATATACACATACATACATACATACATACATACATACGTGTATATATATATATATATATATATATATATATATATATATATATATACACACACAAATTATTATTATTTTTTATAAAAATAAATTACAAGGGGGGTTGCCATCCGGGACCTCTGGTGGGCCCTTTAATAATAATAATAATGATAAAAAAAGAAACCTCTGGGCCCTATAATAAAAAAAAATAATAAAAAAAAATATATATAGATTATATTATTTATTTTTATTTGCACTTAATGGATTGAATATTTGATGTCAGTTATTTACCCAATTTTTAGTGTGACCTTGTAATATCACATCGGTATTATTCACACTATTTATTTATTTTGTCTCTCACCAAAATCACTTAATTTATCCCCCTCATCGTTTGTTGATGTTTGGTGGGTCATCAAGGACTAGGAGTGAAACATTTCTTATGATTTTATCAAGATTGATATTGAAATACAAGTGCTTTGAATTACAAGCATGTTTCTGGAACTGCTCGCAATCCAAGGTTTTAGGCCCGGTTCACACTAGTGCAATGCCAGACATCGCATGTGATTTTCACTGCATTGCTGTTCTTATCACATTCAATGTCTGTGCGATGCAGTTTCAGCCATATAAACTGTATGGTTGAAATCGCATCACATTCGCTCCAAAATGGTGCAGGACCCTTTTTTTGGTTCGCACATGGGTGATCACACTTATGCAATCCGATTCCTGCACCATTTCACAGTTCGCACTGCGATCTACTGACCAATCTGGGGGCGTTGTTAACATTACATTGACACCTGCAACGCTTTGCAGATCTCAGTGTGAACCACTGTGCGATTCAGGTGCGATGCAGGAACCCGCACTGGATTTGCAGGGTTCATCCTATGAGAACGGTCCTTCGGACCGATTAAGCTGACTGATGGTTTGATGTGCCTACACACCATAGGTTAAATAACCGATCGGGGTCAGAACGTGGTGACGTAAAACACAACGGCGTGCTGAAAAAAACCGAAGTACAATGCTTACAAGCATGCGTCGACTTGATTCTGAGCATGCGTGGATTTTTAACCAATGCTTTTGCATACTAACCCTTTGGTTTTGACCTATCGGTTAGGCGTCCATCGTTTCAACTTTAAAGCAAGTTCTACATTTTTTGACCGAAGGATAACTGACCGATTGGGGCCCACACACGGTTGGTTTAGTCCGATGAAAAGATCCTTCAGTCCATTTTCAACGGTTTTGACCGACCGTGTGTACGCGGCCTTACTGTATAAGCCTTGAAGAGAGTTACTATATTGACTCAATTCATAATACTCACTGAAATATATAAATAGACCCTAATTAGGTAGCTATTCAGAAGTATGAAGCTTCAGTTATTTTAATGGCTGAAGATTTCGTTTTACTTTACCTACAATGATACCGATGTATATTGTATACTGCTACTGCAAGATCATCTACACAGTTCAAGAGCACTGGGAATTTGCAGGAATTTGACAGTTGTTCAACTCAAGTCCTACCTTCCAAAAAAAATATATGTACATGTAGAAACAATGCACTAATTGACAGTTAGAATCCATTACCCCTAGGAAGCTAATTAACTTTGTACTGAGCTTAACTGTATCTTCCGCACCATGAAGTCTGAATACATTTTCTGTTCAATCTAATTTTATTGAGAATATTTCCACACATGATTATACAGCAATAGATAGTATACACATACCAAAGGCAATACAAAAGCATTATTATAGATATGTTCTTGTATTGGTATACTTCCCCCAATAGTATTTTAATTAGTTCATATATATAGGTCATATATGGGTAAATGCTCTCGTGGGGTGTTTACATGTGTCTATATGCAGGGCCGGCGCTCCCACTAGGCGAACTAAGCAGCCGCCTAGAGCGCACTGCCGCCAGGGAGCGCTGCCACAGCTGCTGGGTCTTCTACAGAAGATCAGTTCCTCCTCAGCTGATGGTGACTGATGCGGCTCTATATGGCTGGCTGCAGAGTGACTAGGCAGGGAGAAGAAGCAGACAGATCGTCCCCTTCCCTGCACTAAGCCAGAGGTGACCATGCTGATGTCCTGCAGGCAGCAGCAGCAGCCGTGGGTGTCAGCTCTCTGCCCGCCCCGCCTCCCTCTCTGGGTGATGTGCAACCATTGGAGGAGCAGGGCATAGACACCCAGAATGGATCCACCCAGGCCTAGACTGGCCACACGCTGGGCCGAAGCCACTTGTCCTGGAGGAGTGTGGAGCCCAAAGCAAAGCTGATCCTGCAGCTTACCCAGCCTGTGACATGTGGAGGGAGATGGAAAGAAGTGCTCCAAGGTAGGAACTTGTCAGGTGGTGGGGGAAGCGCTGGGGATGATCTTATCACTGGTGTGTGACCCTCTCCACTTGGCTGCATCCATCCACCTAGCTGTCCACTTTGCTATATTCTCCCTCCACCACGCTGCACCCCCCCCCTCCCTCTGCTCTCCACCTGGCTGCACTTTCCCTCTTCTGTCCACCTGGCTGCACTTTCCCTCTTCTGTCCACCTGGCTGCACTTCCCCTCTGCTCTCCACCTGGCTGCACTTTCCCTCTGCTGTCCACCTGGCTGCACTTCCCCTCTGCTGTCCACCTGGCTGCACTTCCCCTCTGCTGTCCACCTGGCTGTCCTTCCCCTCTGCTGTCCACCTGGCTGCACTTTCCCTCTGCTGTCCACCTGGCTGTCCTTCCCCTCTGCTGTCCACCTGGCTGCACTTCCCCTCTGCTGTCCACCTGGCTGCCCTTCCCCTCTGCTGTCCACCTGGCTGCACCCCCTCCTCTGCTGTCCACCTGGCTGCACCCCCTTCTCTGCTGTCCACCTGGCTGCACCCCCTCCTCTGCTGTCCACCTGGCTGCCCTTCCCCTCTGCTGTCCACCTGGCTGCCCTTCCCCTCTGCTGTCCACCTGGCTGCACCCCCTCCTCTGCTGTCCACCTGGCTGCACCCCTCCTCTGCTGTCCACCTGGCTGCACCCCCTCCTCTGCTGTCCACCTGGCTGCACTTCCCCTCTGCTCTCCACCTGGCTGCACTTCCCCTCTGCTCTCCACCTGGCTGCACTTTCCCTCTGCTGTCCACCTGGCTGCACCCCCCCTCTGCTGTCCACCTGGCTTCACCCCCCCTCTGCTGTCCACCTGGCTGCACCCCCCCTCTGCTGTCCACCTGGCTGCACCCCCCCTCTGCTGTCCACCTGGCTGCACCCCCCCTCTGCTCTCCACCTGGCTGCACTTCCCCTCTGCTGTCCACCTGGCTGCACTTCCCCTCTGCTGTCCACCTGGCTGCACTTCCCCTCTGCTGTCCACCTGGCTGCACCCCCTCCTCAGCTGTCCACCTGGCTGCACCCCCTCCTCTGCTGTCCACCTGGCTGCACTTCCCCTCTGCTGTCCACCTGGCTGCACTTCCCCTCTGCTGTCCACCTGGCTGCACCCCCCCTCTGCTGTCCACCTGACTGAACCCCCCTCCTCCTCTCCACCTGGCTGCACCTCTCTCCACCTGGCTGCACCTCTCCTCTCCTCTCCACCTGGCTGCACATCTTCTCTCCTCTCCACCTGGCTGCACCTCTCCTCTCCACCTGGCTGCACCTCTCCTCTCCACTCCACCCCACCTGGCTGCACCTCTCCTCTCCACTCCACACCACCTGGCTGCACCTCTCCTCTCCACTCCACCCCACCTGGCTGCACCTCTCCTCTCCACTCCACCCCACCTGGCTGCACCTCTCCTCTCCACTCCAGGTGGCTGCACCTCTCCTCTCCACCTGGCTGCTCCACTCCACCTGGCTGCACCTCTCCTCTCCACCCCACCTGGTTGCACCTCTCCTCTCCTCTCCACTCCACCTGGCTGCACCTCTCCTCTCCTCTCCACCTGGCTGTACCTCTCCTCTCCACCTGGCTCTATCCCTCCACCTGGCTGAACCCCTTCTCCACCTGGACCAGTTCTGGTGCTAAAATTTAATTCATTTGAATTTTTTTTTTTTGGGGGGGGGGGGGCGCAAGTAGCTGGTCTCGCCTAGGGTGCAAAATAGTCTAGCACCGGCCCTGTCTATATGTTATATGTTTTATACTTTGTACATCTTTATAATGCAGTATGCTTTTTTGATTGAATTAGAATTTTCAAATTCTGAATTTAAAAACGAATTGGGTGGGACTGTAAATAAAGCTGTGGACATCCGGCACGCAATCCTCCATCCCCGACAATATTGAGAAGGAAAGGAAGACTAGGGGAAGAAAAAAGGGAGGTAGTGGGACTTTAAATGAAACAAAACATTTGGGCAGAATGAATAAATCAATATAATATAAATATAATGTTTATTAACCACTTTAGCCCCGGACCATTTTGCTGGTCAATGACCGGGTCACTTTTTGCGATTCGGCACTGCGTCGCTTTAACTGACAATTGAGCGGTCGTGCGACGTGGCTCCCAAACACACCATCGCGTACACACCATCGGATTTTCCGTCGGAAAAACCAACCTTGCATGGTTTTTCCGACAGAATTCCGCTCAAGCTTGGCTTGCATACACACGGTCACACAAAAGTTCTCTGAACTTTTGTCCGTCAAGAACGTGGTGACGTACAACACTATGACGAGCCAAGAAAATTAATTTCAATGCTTCTGAGCATGCATCGGAATTTTGCACGTCGGAATTGCTACAGACGATCGGATTTTCGGACAGGTGCAACGTATGTAGGAGGATCTCTGTGCATCACCTGAGGCTGTTCACTTCACTAGGTATATGTGAGAGTTCTCAACCACTTTAAATACATCATGCAAGTGATAAAGCAACATCTAAAATTTTAGGGCATATAAACATAAATAACATGTTGGATTATATAAGACACGCTTTGGGCCAGATCCACGTAGATCGGCGTCATTTTAAGCAGGCGTAGCGTATCGTAGTTACGCTACGCCGCCGCTACTTTGAGAGGCAAGTGCTGTATTCACAAAGCACTTGAGTCTAATGTTACAGCGGCATATCGTAAATGTGTCGGCGTAAGGGCGTGGAATTCAAATGACAAAGATGTGGGCGTGTTTTATGTTAATTCTACTTGACCCCACGTAAATTACGTTTTTTTTTGAACGGCGCATGCGCCGTCTGTGGGGGTATCCCAGTGCGAATGCTCGAAATCACGTCGCAAATAGTTAATGCTTTCGACGTGAACGTAATTTACGCAAAGCCCTATTCGCGAATGTTTTACGCCAGTGACGTGCGCCAGTCGGATCGAGCCCACATTCAGTCGTATCTTGTTTCGTGGATACAAAACAAAGATACGACGGGACATCGTAGAAATTACACAGCGTATCAATAGATACGCCGGCGTAATTTCTTTGTGGATCTGGGCCTAGATGTTTATCTACAATAACTATGTAGACAAACAAGCTAAATAAGTGATAAGCGCTCCAGGTATGTGATGAATCACAACACAGTGTATAAATAGATGAATGAAACACAAAAATGGAAAGGGGGTGAGTGACCAAACTCAGAGTGTGCAGTGCGTATCAAAAAATACAATAGGAAAAATTCAGTGTTAGGACAACGTGAAACCCTTTGGGGTGTCGCGTCCCCTGTGGGTTAAAAATCACTGAAATGTGCACGCATATACAAATAAATAATATATAAAAGGTATAGGATATATAATATACAAAATGTGATGTCTAATAAGTGAATAGAGATCTGTAGTAAACAACAATAGTGATAGTGATGAGACAGTCTATTGATGAAGATAATGGGATGTTCACATATGAAGATTCCTATATATAAGGCAGTGATTGGGGAATCCTTATTGGTGTTGTAGTGCCCTTACCATGAAGGTGCTATATGTACGCATATAGGGATATCCCTCCGGGTCTCCGATCACCTTTCTCCTGGGATCACTCAGTGCAGGTAATTCCAACTGCTGTGTGTCATGAAGGTGTTTATATGTACACATATAATGCTGGTCCTCCGGGTCTCCAATTTCTTTTTTCCTGGGATCACTCAGTTGGTTCCAGCTGCTGTGTAACTCCCAAAAGGGTCCAAGTAATAATGGTCCAAACAGTTAAGCAATGGGATAGGAAGAAGAAAAGAGATTGCCTCCGATTGTGTAGTGGGTTTAGGGATCCAAAAAGTATTTATTCAAAACATAAAATGCAGATGATACAAAGGTAACACAGAAGGCGTTGTGTATTGCCAAGCAGCGTTGATAATAAAGTGCAGACGTGGCGTTTGAAATTACCGCCTTACGTCCTATGGTCTCCGGCTTGTGTGAGTGATTTCCTCGGTCTCGGCTTGCGACTCCCTACGGCGTTACGTCACGCACCTCGTGACTTCATCAGGGGATTGCTATTGGCTGTCGGGCCGCCGATTAAATACGCCCAAACCGGAAGTAAACAAACTTCCATTTTCTTGTAGTCCATGTAGGTGGACAAATCATGTTTCAATGGAGGTTGTTATAGGGACGTGTTAACAATAAAAATAGATGCCTAGATGAATAGTAGGCATCCCGTTACATATATATAATAAGGTGCAGTTCTGCTAAACTCAGAATACATACTTATAAATAAGGTTTAGTTTAAAAATGTGCAATCTCACCGCTATTAGTGAGGGACAGTAAAAAATCGGTCATTTGTATTAATGGAAGATTACTATTAAGATATCAACAAACATATAATTAATTTTAACTGGAAGAAGGTAAAATACAATTAAATTGCCGTTACTGTCAGAAAGGAACAGTAATCCATAATTGATAAAAAATTAAAAAATTAAAAATTAAAAATTAATTAAAAGACATAGAGGGCAATAGGTGACGTATGCTGAAGTATAATAATACCATAATTATTAGTAGTTCAGGTTTCTCATGCCTAGTAGGCAAATGGAAGAGAATTACCTCAAGGGGGTCATGTTTATTTATAAATGTAATATTAGTGAAGACATATATAAAGATGGAAGTGATAGGTGTGTGGGAGTCATAGGCGATATATTTAACCCTTGCTATAAATTAGCTAGTATACACATAAGGACATATGTCTCGTCGTGTGGAGAGCCATAACTCCGGGTTTTGGATATGTTGTTTGTGGTAGAGAACCAAATGTCTTTCCAACTGAGTAAGATGGGTGTGGTAGATATAGGGAAATTGTGAAATGAGGGGGGGGGGGGACCCCCCACTTTCACCACACATTTGCTGACTAGGCATATCCATGTGATACCCTTGGGTACACCGATCCCTATAGAATAAATTCAACCGACACTCCCACAAGCCTAAGTCCATCAGGACCAATTAGGTGACATATAAAAATGAAAATGAAATGACAATAGACATATAACAGTATATGTAAAAGAATACTATATGGTGCTATGGTGCAGGATAAAATAGATCCATAAAGTAGTTTAAAAATTATTTAAAAAGCAATTTAGGTCAAAGTCCACATTCATACCTCCTGGGGTGAGTGTGTTTAATGTATGTATCCAGCGTGACTCTTTCTGACTAATGACACGTATTTTGTGGCTCCCTCTCCATGATGCTTTGTATTTTTCTATGCCCCAAAATTGCAGCATAGTGGGGTCTTGATTATGTATCTTCGCAAAATGGCGTGATACGCTATGTTTGGGGTAGCCATTGGTTATGTTTCGTACATGCTCTTCCATTCTAAATTTTAATTTCCTTTTTGTCCTGCCCACATATTGCAGGTTGCAACTACATTGGAGCACGTAGATGACACCCTCCGTGTGGCATCCAATGAAGTCTCTGATTTGGTAAGTTTGTCCTGTTTTTGTGCCACTGAATTCTTGCCGTTTGCCTTGGAAAGGTTTTGCATGTCTACACGCAAAACAATTCCTGCACGGATAGAATCCTTTTCCTTCAAAAAAGGAGAACATAGGTTTGGGGGGTGAGGCAATTACCGATTTCACCAGTATGTCTCTTAAGGTGGGAGCACGTTTATAAATGACCTTGGGTTTATTTGGGAGAATTGTCTGGAGGTCTTTATCACCCAATAACACATGCCAGTGTCGTTGGATGAGTTTATTGATTTCTCTATGCTGTACATTGTAGTCTAGTATAAGACATGGTGCCGCATTGTTCGGCGGTTCTTTTTTGGCTGTCTTATTCTCCAGCATATGATTTCTGTCCAGTTTTTGTACATTCCTTACTTGTTCTTTTAGCCAGGATATATCATACCCTTTGTCTTCAAATCTTTTCCCAATGAATAGGGCCTGCTCACTGAAGTGTTCCTCCTTGGTGCAGTTTCTTTTTAGCCTGACTAATTGGCCTTTCGGGATATTGTAAAGCCATGGTTTGTGATGGCAACTTTCTACCGACAGATAGCTGTTAGTGTCAACTGTTTTGAAATAGGTTTTGGTGATGATTTTATTACCCTCCAGTGTTATGCTTAAATCCAAAAAATCCACCTCTTTGGTGTCTATTTTCCAGACAAGTTTGATGTTCTTCTCATTATTATTCAAACTTTCCATAAATTTCTCCAAACTTTCTTTATTGCCATTCCAGAGAATGATGACGTCATCTATGTACCTTTTGTACAGTATAAGCTCTTCCGGCATGTGTTGATAGACGGCCGATTCTTCCCATTGGGCCATAAAGGCGTTGGCTATACTAGGGGCGAACTTAGCGCCCATAGCTATGCCTATGGCCTGCTTATAATAGATCTGGTTGTGCCAGAAATAATTAAATTTGAGGCAAAAATCCAAGCATTTAATCAAATACTTGCGTTGTTGGCACGTCAAGTTGCTATGTTTGCGTAATAGCCACTTAGTGGCATGGCATGCTTCATGATGGCCTACAATGGTGTATAGCGACGTAACGTCAGCTGTGGCAAGTATGGTAGTTCCTTCTGCCACAGGGACGGTGGCTAGAAGTTGGAGGATGTGCTTGGTGTCTTTTAAATAAGCACGCGTATTTTGTACTGGTGTTTGAATAAAAAAGTCAATATATTGGCCCATCCTAGATGTAAGTGACTCTATGCCATTTACTATGGGTCTTCCAGGCGGGTTATCTTTGGATTTGTGTATTTTTGGCACTGTATATATTACTGGAATTCTACAACATTCAGGTACAAGGTATTTGGCCTCTTTTTTATTCAAAATATTTCTTTTGACACCTAGGTTCACCACCAATTTCAATTCCTTTTTGTATGTATTGGTGGGATTGCCTGGTAGTTTGATATAGGTCTCTTCATCAGACAATTGGCGGTCTATTTCTCCCAAGTATTGTGCTTTAGTCTGAATGACTATTGCTCCCCCTTTGTCCGCCGGGCGGATAACCACGTCTCTCTTTTCTATGAGTGATTTGATTCCCTTTTTTATGTGTGTCGGATCATATTTCTTTTTGACTTCCAGTGTTTCCAGGTCTGCAAGGACCAGCCTTTTAAAGACCTCTATGTGATGATTGTCTGACACTTGTGGGTTAAAGGTAGAGTTGTTTCGTAACGTACTGTGTATTACGTCGTTACTTAGTGGCTGCTGTATAGTATGTGGGACTTTATCGTTAAGGAAATATTTTTTCATGTTGAGCTTTCTAATGTATTTTCGAATTCCAATATATGTGTCGAATTTATTCAGATTTTTGATAGGTGCATGTTTGAGCCCACGATCCAGAACAGCTAGTTCTTCAACTGTCAGTTCAGTGGGGGTTAGATTTACCACGTTCTCTCCTCGTCTTTTCTTTTTCTTTTGTTGTCCCTTTCCTGCTCTGTTTCCCCTCTTGTTTCTGGACTTGGTCTTGTTGTATTTTCTTGTGTCCGTCTCCTGGGGGAGCAGTGGGGCTCCTGCGTCGGTCTTCGTGGAGAGTGATCTCTCCTTTCCCTGTCTAAAAAAGCGGACCGTGGTGCTGTATGTTGGTAATATTCATGACCTAATCGTGGATCTTCATAATGCTGGTCTTGTTGTCCTCTAAGAGGTTCAAATCTATTGTGGACCATAGTGGGGGTTCTGTTGTACCCCCCATAGTATTCCGATGGCTGTGGAGGTCCTCTGATGGGGTTACCATAGTAATCATACATTTGAGGTGGAGGGGGTCCTCTATAGTATCCTCCATATGGTTCCTGCAATAGGGGAGGAGGGCCTCTATTGTCTCTAGGATTTCTTTCATTATGTTGTCCGTTATTGTAAAGTTTTTTGTTGTTAGGCTTCTTAAAAGGTTTTTTCCATTGTTTTTTGGGTGTATGGTATGCATATTGTCCACTATTATGATTTTCATACTGTGTTCTAGTATTGTCCCTGTATGCTGTTTGTTCCTCCCACCTTGGTGGGGGTCGCATTTGTAATCCTATGGGGTCTTGGATTCTCACTACTTTAACTGGTGTTGATTGTGTGGAATTAGACTGAGCCGATTCTGTTTTCAATTGCCATTTAAAAACACGGTCGGTTTTGTAATCCGCCACGTCTCTTTGAAATTTTTTGATTTTACGCTGTTGAACCTCTAGATCTTTTGCTACTAGATCCTTGTTTAGTAGCGTGGAGAGTTTCTGGAAATCACTAGACTCTTTGTGGGGGTCTAGTTTAGTTTTAATGTCTTCAATTTGTTGTTGTACTATCCTTAGTTTCTTTTGCTTCCTTTTTAGCAAGAACTTAACTCCTTCTACACTCCTATTATTAAAAAATTCGAACCATTCGTCCAGTGATTCTTTATCATCAAGCCCATCATTGGGAGGCATATCCCACCTGACTCTCCTAGGTGCTATGTTGTCTTTTATATATTGGTCAAAGGTGTGTATATCCCACCACAGGGATACCTTTTTTTCCATCAGATGTCCTAATTTTCTAATAAGACTATCTAGATCTGTGTTCAGTGTCATATTGCGTGTATTAAATACCTCTTCTAAATTAACATTTCTGCTCTCTATGAAAGTGAAAACTTCCATCGTGGCAGCAAAGGATGTGTAAGTGAATAACCAGTGAAAATAAATAATTAATTCCAATGCGCTACTGTGAGTAAACAGAATAATGAAAAAATATTGTGCAGATAATACTTGGGGCAGCTGTATCTAAAAGTGTTCACATAACACAAAAAAGAAAAACAAGCTAAATAAGTGATAAGCGCTCCAGGTATGTGATGAATCACAACACAGTGTATAAATAGATGAATGAAACACAAAAATGGAAAGGGGGTGAGTGACCAAACTCAGAGTGTGCAGTGCGTATCAAAAAATACAATAGGAAAAATTCAGTGTTAGGACAACGTGAAACCCTTTGGGGTGTCGCGTCCCCTGTGGGTTAAAAATCACTGAAATGTGCACGCATATACAAATAAATAATATATAAAAGGTATAGGATATATAATATACAAAATGTGATGTCTAATAAGTGAATAGAGATCTGTAGTAAACAACAATAGTGATAGTGATGAGACAGTCTATTGATGAAGATAATGGGATGTTCACATATGAAGATTCCTATATATAAGGCAGTGATTGGGGAATCCTTATTGGTGTTGTAGTGCCCTTACCATGAAGGTGCTATATGTACGCATATAGGGATATCCCTCCGGGTCTCCGATCACCTTTCTCCTGGGATCACTCAGTGCAGGTAATTCCAACTGCTGTGTGTCATGAAGGTGTTTATATGTACACATATAATGCTGGTCCTCCGGGTCTCCAATTTCTTTTTTCCTGGGATCACTCAGTTGGTTCCAGCTGCTGTGTAACTCCCAAAAGGGTCCAAGTAATAATGGTCCAAACAGTTAAGCAATGGGATAGGAAGAAGAAAAGAGATTGCCTCCGATTGTGTAGTGGGTTTAGGGATCCAAAAAGTATTTATTCAAAACATAAAATGCAGATGATACAAAGGTAACACAGAAGGCGTTGTGTATTGCCAAGCAGCGTTGATAATAAAGTGCAGACGTGGCGTTTGAAATTACCGCCTTACGTCCTATGGTCTCCGGCTTGTGTGAGTGATTTCCTCGGTCTCGGCTTGCGACTCCCTACGGCGTTACGTCACGCACCTCGTGACTTCATCAGGGGATTGCTATTGGCTGTCGGGCCGCCGATTAAATACGCCCAAACCGGAAGTAAACAAACTTCCATTTTCTTGTAGTCCATGTAGGTGGACAAATCATGTTTCAATGGAGGTTGTTATAGGGACGTGTTAACAATAAAAATAGATGCCTAGATGAATAGTAGGCATCCCGTTACATATATATAATAAGGTGCAGTTCTGCTAAACTCAGAATACATACTTATAAATAAGGTTTAGTTTAAAAATGTGCAATCTCACCGCTATTAGTGAGGGACAGTAAAAAATCGGTCATTTGTATTAATGGAAGATTACTATTAAGATATCAACAAACATATAATTAATTTTAACTGGAAGAAGGTAAAATACAATTAAATTGCCGTTACTGTCAGAAAGGAACAGTAATCCATAATTGATAAAAAATTAAAAAATTAAAAATTAAAAATTAATTAAAAGACATAGAGGGCAATAGGTGACGTATGCTGCAGTATAATAATACCATAATTATTAGTAGTTCAGGTTTCTCATGCCTAGTAGGCAAATGGAAGAGAATTACCTCAAGGGGGTCATGTTTATTTATAAATGTAATATTAGTGAAGACATATATAAAGATGGAAGTGATAGGTGTGTGGGAGTCATAGGCGATATATTTAACCCTTGCTATAAATTAGCTAGTATACACATAAGGACATATGTCTCGTCGTGTGGAGAGCCATAACTCCGGGTTTTGGATATGTTGTTTGTGGTAGAGAACCAAATGTCTTTCCAACTGAGTAAGATGGGTGTGGTAGATATAGGGAAATTGTGAAATGAGGGGGGGGGGGGACCCCCCACTTTCACCACACATTTGCTGACTAGGCATATCCATGTGATACCCTTGGGTACACCGATCCCTATAGAATAAATTCAACCGACACTCCCACAAGCCTAAGTCCATCAGGACCAATTAGGTGACATATAAAAATGAAAATGAAATGACAATAGACATATAACAGTATATGTAAAAGAATACTATATGGTGCTATGGTGCAGGATAAAATAGATCCATAAAGTAGTTTAAAAATTATTTAAAAAGCAATTTAGGTCAAAGTCCACATTCATACCTCCTGGGGTGAGTGTGTTTAATGTATGTATCCAGCGTGACTCTTTCTGACTAATGACACGTATTTTGTGGCTCCCTCTCCATGATGCTTTGTATTTTTCTATGCCCCAAAATTGCAGCATAGTGGGGTCTTGATTATGTATCTTCGCAAAATGGCGTGATACGCTATGTTTGGGGTAGCCATTGGTTATGTTTCGTACATGCTCTTCCATTCTAAATTTTAATTTCCTTTTTGTCCTGCCCACATATTGCAGGTTGCAACTACATTGGAGCACGTAGATGACACCCTCCGTGTGGCATCCAATGAAGTCTCTGATTTGGTAAGTTTGTCCTGTTTTTGTGCCACTGAATTCTTGCCGTTTGCCTTGGAAAGGTTTTGCATGTCTACACGCAAAACAATTCCTTCACTTACACATCCTTTGCTGCCACGATGGAAGTTTTCACTTTCATAGAGAGCAGAAATGTTAATTTAGAAGAGGTATTTAATACACGCAATATGACACTGAACACAGATCTAGATAGTCTTATTAGAAAATTAGGACATCTGATGGAAAAAAAGGTATCCCTGTGGTGGGATATACACACCTTTGACCAATATATAAAAGACAACATAGCACCTAGGAGAGTCAGGTGGGATATGCCTCCCAATGATGGGCTTGATGATAAAGAATCACTGGACGAATGGTTCGAATTTTTTAATAATAGGAGTGTAGAAGGAGTTAAGTTCTTGCTAAAAAGGAAGCAAAAGAAACTAAGGATAGTACAACAACAAATTGAAGACATTAAAACTAAACTAGACCCCCACAAAGAGTCTAGTGATTTCCAGAAACTCTCCACGCTACTAAACAAGGATCTAGTAGCAAAAGATCTAGAGGTTCAACAGCGTAAAATCAAAAAATTTCAAAGAGACGTGGCGGATTACAAAACCGACCGTGTTTTTAAATGGCAATTGAAAACAGAATCGGCTCAGTCTAATTCCACACAATCAACACCAGTTAAAGTAGTGAGAATCCAAGACCCCATAGGATTACAAATGCGACCCCCACCAAGGTGGGAGGAACAAACAGCATACAGGGACAATACTAGAACACAGTATGAAAATCATAATAGTGGACAATATGCATACCATACACCCAAAAAACAATGGAAAAAACCTTTTAAGAAGCCTAACAACAAAAAACTTTACAATAACGGACAACATAATGAAAGAAATCCTAGAGACAATAGAGGCCCTCCTCCCCTATTGCAGGAACCATATGGAGGATACTATAGAGGACCCCCTCCACCTCAAATGTATGATTACTATGGTAACCCCATCAGAGGACCTCCACAGCCATCGGAATACTATGGGGGGTACAACAGAACCCCCACTATGGTCCACAATAGATTTGAACCTCTTAGAGGACAACAAGACCAGCATTATGAAGATCCACGATTAGGTCATGAATATTACCAACATACAGCACCACGGTCCGCTTTTTTAGACAGGGAAAGGAGAGATCACTCTCCACGAAGACCGACGCAGGAGCCCCACTGCTCCCCCAGGAGACGGACACAAGAAAATACAACAAGACCAAGTCCAGAAACAAGAGGGGAAACAGAGCAGGAAAGGGACAACAAAAGAAAAAGAAAAGACGAGGAGAGAACGTGGTAAATCTAACCCCCACTGAACTGACAGTTGAAGAACTAGCTGTTCTGGATCGTGGGCTCAAACATGCACCTATCAAAAATCTGAATAAATTCGACACATATATTGGAATTCGAAAATACATTAGAAAGCTCAACATGAAAAAATATTTCCTTAACGATAAAGTCCCACATACTATACAGCAGCCACTAAGTAACGACGTAATACACAGTACGTTACGAAACAACTCTACCTTTAACCCACAAGTGTCAGACAATCATCACATAGAGGTCTTTAAAAGGCTGGTCCTTGCAGACCTGGAAACACTGGAAGTCAAAAAGAAATATGATCCGACACACATAAAAAAGGGAATCAAATCACTCATAGAAAAGAGAGACGTGGTTATCCGCCCGGCGGACAAAGGGGGAGCAATAGTCATTCAGACTAAAGCACAATACTTGGGAGAAATAGACCGCCAATTGTCTGATGAAGAGACCTATATCAAACTACCAGGCAATCCCACCAATACATACAAAAAGGAATTGAAATTGGTGGTGAACCTAGGTGTCAAAAGAAATATTTTGAATAAAAAAGAGGCCAAATACCTTGTACCTGAATGTTGTAGAATTCCAGTAATATATACAGTGCCAAAAATACACAAATCCAAAGATAACCCGCCTGGAAGACCCATAGTAAATGGCATAGAGTCACTTACATCTAGGATGGGCCAATATATTGACTTTTTTATTCAAACACCAGTACAAAATACGCGTGCTTATTTAAAAGACACCAAGCACATCCTCCAACTTCTAGCCACCGTCCCTGTGGCAGAAGGAACTACCATACTTGCCACAGCTGACGTTACGTCGCTATACACCATTGTAGGCCATCATGAAGCATGCCATGCCACTAAGTGGCTATTACGCAAACATAGCAACTTGACGTGCCAACAACGCAAGTATTTGATTAAATGCTTGGATTTTTGCCTCAAATTTAATTATTTCTGGCACAACCAGATCTATTATAAGCAGGCCATAGGCATAGCTATGGGCGCTAAGTTCGCCCCTAGTATAGCCAACGCCTTTATGGCCCAATGGGAAGAATCGGCCGTCTATCAACACATGCCGGAAGAGCTTATACTGTACAAAAGGTACATAGATGACGTCATCATTCTCTGGAATGGCAATAAAGAAAGTTTGGAGAAATTTATGGAAAGTTTGAATAATAATGAGAAGAACATCAAACTTGTCTGGAAAATAGACACCAAAGAGGTGGATTTTTTGGATTTAAGCATAACACTGGAGGGTAATAAAATCATCACCAAAACCTATTTCAAAACAGTTGACACTAACAGCTATCTGTCGGTAGAAAGTTGCCATCACAAACCATGGCTTTACAATATCCCGAAAGGCCAATTAGTCAGGCTAAAAAGAAACTGCACCAAGGAGGAACACTTCAGTGAGCAGGCCCTATTCATTGGGAAAAGATTTGAAGACAAAGGGTATGATATATCCTGGCTAAAAGAACAAGTAAGGAATGTACAAAAACTGGACAGAAATCATATGCTGGAGAATAAGACAGCCAAAAAAGAACCGCCGAACAATGCGGCACCATGTCTTATACTAGACTACAATGTACAGCATAGAGAAATCAATAAACTCATCCAACGACACTGGCATGTGTTATTGGGTGATAAAGACCTCCAGACAATTCTCCCAAATAAACCCAAGGTCATTTATAAACGTGCTCCCACCTTAAGAGACATACTGGTGAAATCGGTAATTGCCTCACCCCCCAAACCTATGTTCTCCTTTTTTGAAGGAAAAGGATTCTATCCGTGCAGGAATTGTTTTGCGTGTAGACATGCAAAACCTTTCCAAGGCAAACGGCAAGAATTCAGTGGCACAAAAACAGGACAAACTTACCAAATCAGAGACTTCATTGGATGCCACACGGAGGGTGTCATCTACGTGCTCCAATGTAGTTGCAACCTGCAATATGTGGGCAGGACAAAAAGGAAATTAAAATTTAGAATGGAAGAGCATGTACGAAACATAACCAATGGCTACCCCAAACATAGCGTATCACGCCATTTTGCGAAGATACATAATCAAGACCCCACTATGCTGCAATTTTGGGGCATAGAAAAATACAAAGCATCATGGAGAGGGAGCCACAAAATACGTGTCATTAGTCAGAAAGAGTCACGCTGGATACATACATTAAACACACTCACCCCAGGAGGTATGAATGTGGACTTTGACCTAAATTGCTTTTTAAATAATTTTTAAACTACTTTATGGATCTATTTTATCCTGCACCATAGCACCATATAGTATTCTTTTACATATACTGTTATATGTCTATTGTCATTTCATTTTCATTTTTATATGTCACCTAATTGGTCCTGATGGACTTAGGCTTGTGGGAGTGTCGGTTGAATTTATTCTATAGGGATCGGTGTACCCAAGGGTATCACATGGATATGCCTAGTCAGCAAATGTGTGGTGAAAGTGGGGGGTCCCCCCCCCCCCCTCATTTCACAATTTCCCTATATCTACCACACCCATCTTACTCAGTTGGAAAGACATTTGGTTCTCTACCACAAACAACATATCCAAAACCCGGAGTTATGGCTCTCCACACGACGAGACATATGTCCTTATGTGTATACTAGCTAATTTATAGCAAGGGTTAAATATATCGCCTATGACTCCCACACACCTATCACTTCCATCTTTATATATGTCTTCACTAATATTACATTTATAAATAAACATGACCCCCTTGAGGTAATTCTCTTCCATTTGCCTACTAGGCATGAGAAACCTGAACTACTAATAATTATGGTATTATTATACTTCAGCATACGTCACCTATTGCCCTCTATGTCTTTTAATTAATTTTTAATTTTTAATTTTTTAATTTTTTATCAATTATGGATTACTGTTCCTTTCTGACAGTAACGGCAATTTAATTGTATTTTACCTTCTTCCAGTTAAAATTAATTATATGTTTGTTGATATCTTAATAGTAATCTTCCATTAATACAAATGACCGATTTTTTACTGTCCCTCACTAATAGCGGTGAGATTGCACATTTTTAAACTAAACCTTATTTATAAGTATGTATTCTGAGTTTAGCAGAACTGCACCTTATTATATATATGTAACGGGATGCCTACTATTCATCTAGGCATCTATTTTTATTGTTAACACGTCCCTATAACAACCTCCATTGAAACATGATTTGTCCACCTACATGGACTACAAGAAAATGGAAGTTTGTTTACTTCCGGTTTGGGCGTATTTAATCGGCGGCCCGACAGCCAATAGCAATCCCCTGATGAAGTCACGAGGTGCGTGACGTAACGCCGTAGGGAGTCGCAAGCCGAGACCGAGGAAATCACTCACACAAGCCGGAGACCATAGGACGTAAGGCGGTAATTTCAAACGCCACGTCTGCACTTTATTATCAACGCTGCTTGGCAATACACAACGCCTTCTGTGTTACCTTTGTATCATCTGCATTTTATGTTTTGAATAAATACTTTTTGGATCCCTAAACCCACTACACAATCGGAGGCAATCTCTTTTCTTCTTCCTATCCCATTGCTTAACTGTTTGGACCATTATTACTTGGACCCTTTTGGGAGTTACACAGCAGCTGGAACCAACTGAGTGATCCCAGGAAAAAAGAAATTGGAGACCCGGAGGACCAGCATTATATGTGTACATATAAACACCTTCATGACACACAGCAGTTGGAATTACCTGCACTGAGTGATCCCAGGAGAAAGGTGATCGGAGACCCGGAGGGATATCCCTATATGCGTACATATAGCACCTTCATGGTAAGGGCACTACAACACCAATAAGGATTCCCCAATCACTGCCTTATATATAGGAATCTTCATATGTGAACATCCCATTATCTTCATCAATAGACTGTCTCATCACTATCACTATTGTTGTTTACTACAGATCTCTATTCACTTATTAGACATCACATTTTGTATATTATATATCCTATACCTTTTATATATTATTTATTTGTATATGCGTGCACATTTCAGTGATTTTTAACCCACAGGGGACGCGACACCCCAAAGGGTTTCACGTTGTCCTAACACTGAATTTTTCCTATTGTATTTTTTGATACGCACTGCACACTCTGAGTTTGGTCACTCACCCCCTTTCCATTTTTGTGTTTCATTCATCTATTTATACACTGTGTTGTGATTCATCACATACCTGGAGCGCTTATCACTTATTTAGCTTGTTTTTCTTTTTTGTGTTATGTGAACACTTTTAGATACAGCTGCCCCAAGTATTATCTGCACAATATTTTTTCATTATTCTGTTTACTCACAGTAGCGCATTGGAATTAATTATTTATTTTAACTATGTAGACAAATTAGCCTAAAGCATCAGCGCACATAAAACTACAGGCTGCACATTAAAGATCTAAAAGATTATTGTCAATTTGGATCTGGTGGTATAGGAACATTTCTGTATTTGTTTGAGAAGGTTATTAGCAGCCCAACGTAATTTTGGGATGTTGATGTAAAATTGTGGTGTAATATGAAGTATCAGATTATGTAAAATGTCAAATATGCCATTCAGCAGGAATATGTACACACTCTGGCCCTTTATAATAATAGATTTAATTAGAAGCAGTCTGGCTTTCCAACCATCTGCCCTCACACTGTGACCAGACTCACCTTGTCTCCAGGAAACATCACAAGAGGAAAAATCAATTCTCATATCAACTATGACTCAAACTAGCCACAATGGGATTTGTTAATTCTATAAAAATCCCATAGGATCACCCTAATTATAGAAAAAAAAAGTCTAATCAATCTGTGATCTTCTCCACAACTTTAGACTGGAGTCATGCGACAACCATTTAACCTTATTGTCAAAATCAGGAAACTGGAGAAGAATTAGAAGATCTTAGGCTACCCTAACGTTACTTATAGCGTTTCTTGTTATAATAGCAAACTGTTTCTTAGTATCATCGAAAATAAATATTAAAGTGGAGGTTCACCCGAAAAGTTAATTTTTAAGATTAGATTGATGCTCATTTTGTCAAGGGGAATTGGGTAGTTTTTTTTTAATCGAAGCAGTACTTACCGTTTTAGAGAGCGATCTTCTCCGCCGCTTCCGGGTATGGGCTGCGGGACTGCGTTCCTATTTGATTGACAGGCTTCCGACAGGCTTTCCGACGGTCGCATACATCGCGTCACGATTTTCCAAAAGTAGCCGAACGTCGGTGCGCAGGCGCCGTATAGAGCCGCACCGACGTTCGGCTTCTTTCAGCTACTCGTGACGCGATGTATGCGACCGTCGGAAGCCTGTCAATCAAATAGGAACGCCCAGTCCCGAAGACCATACCTGGAAGCGGCGGAGGAGATCGCTCTCTAAAACGGTAAGTACTGCTTCGATTTTAAAATTTTGGGTGAACTCCCGCTTTAACCTATTTACACAGCTGACATTAAAACAAAACTTCACATGTAAAGGGAAGTTCCGCTGATCTTCCTGCTTCCACCCTCCTCTGACTGCATTGATTTTTTATTTTTATTTTTTGAGGGAGAGGGTACCTATTTCTGATAGATACCGTTACCACTTCTGCTCGGCTCGCCTAGTCCCACCTGCCAACCCCACATGTCTCAGGAGACTACGGGACCACTTCCGCATTATCTCGAGGACGCTATTGGATGAAATGCGTCAGTGCGGAGCTTGGGCTGTGACGTCATTGCGCACTGCTGTGGTCTGGAGTGGCATGCGATCTGTGCACCACCTGTGATATGCGTGATGTTAAAAGCCAACTATAGTTGGCCATTATATTTGTGAATAAAAAGTATATGGGATCATACACTATGGGAGTTTCTGTCTTTGCATGAGAGCGGCTTATGTTGGAGGAACAATGTGTGTGTGTGTATGTGTATATATATATATATATATATATATATATATATATATATATTGTGACAGAATGAGGCTCTGTCCCTATGAAATTGGAGGTAAAAGGGACACAGGGTTTGCATAGAGTTTAGAGTTTAAATGTAGAAAACTGCTCTGTCAGTTTTCTCCAGGTTTTGCTAGTTTAGAATGGGCCTCTCTAGTTTGGAGATACCTCAGAGACTTGGGTGGGACGGAATCTCCAACCCTGTGTCCGGATCTTGTAGACAGCCAGCAGCAGTGTTGCCAACCGTCCATATTTTTACGGACAGTTCATAAAAACTGACACTTTTTTCCCCCATTCGTAAATGCCTGTGGCTGCGGGAATGTGCCAGTAAAAATAGCAGCGATTGGTTTAGCTTGGAACTGCGCATGGAAATTGGAGGCAGGGGGTGATTGGAGGCAGGGGGTGATGGTGGCTGCGGTGGCACCGCAGAGGGGGATGGAGGCAGGGGGTGTTAGTGGCAGGGGGTGTTAGTGGCAGGGGGTGATTGGAGGCAGGAGGTATTGGTGGCACCACAGAGGGGGATGGTGTCCCCGCAGAGGGTGGGGGATGGAGACAGGGGTTGTTGGGGGCACCACAGAGGGGAATGGAGGCAGGGGATGATGGAGGCAGGGGGTGATGGGAGGCAGGGGGCCTTGGGGTGATTGGAGGCAGGGGGTGTTGGTGGCACCTCAGAAGGGGGTGGTGGCATTGCAGAGGGTGGGGATGGAGACAGGGGTTGTTGGTGGCACTGCAGAGGGGGATGAATGCAGGGGGTGTTGGTGGCAGAGGGGGATGGAGGCAGGGGGTGATGTGACTAATTAATTAGCCCTTATTATATCGAAAATAACAAAAATATGTTTTTTTACCTTAATATCTACCTTAAATCACATTGCTATTTGCCTAGCGTACTTGTTTGTAGTCTAAATACTGAAACTTGTACCTAAAAATTTAATTTAGTAACTTTTGTGAAATGCCAGTAAAAACGTGGCTACGCCAGTGAATTTTGGGTGTCATGCCAGTAAATTTCAATCTGGTAGGTTGGCAACACTGGCCAGCAGGTTGTGTTCCCAGGTGCACACAGCCCATATAAGGAGTGACTGGTCAGAACAGTGTGAAGAAAGGTAGAGTTAGAGCAGTGGCTGCTAGTGTCTTTGTGTGAGGATAGACGATGTGTGCGTTGAAGGGCTTCAAAGTCGTGTGCACCCAAGACCGTGGGCCTGGAGGAGCTGGTGGTTTGAGGGACCAGTACCTATGGCAGCAGTGCTGATGAAGAATAGCCAGGTGAGCTGGTATTTTAAGTTATCTCTGAATGTCATCTAAACCCCTGCGTCGGATTCCTGAGTGGACTTTTGTTTTGTTTTTCCTCATTTAATAAACGTGGGCTACCAGGCCCTTAACAATATATGCCTGTTTGGTGTGGACCCACTACACGAAAACGCATCTGCCACGGGAGCTAACAATCCCCTATGCTACAATATATACAGTATATGTATCTAATATATATATATATATATATATATATATATATATATATATATATTATATAGTGTGTGTGTGTATATATATATATATATATATATATATATATATATATATATATATATATATATATATATATATATATATACTGTGTGTGTGTGTGTATATATATAAAAGTTCATTAGCGCACCTCCTGGTAACTTTCACGGTACAGTACATCTAAACAACTGCTGAGAAAAAAAATAACTTGATTCGCTGTCGAGAGATTTTATTGTTTTCCAGGTTATAGCGTTTCTTTCTTCCAGAAAAAGCAAGGCTTTTGCTAATGCACGCACACATATTCTCAGTAAATCACTATCTGATTTGACGTATCTGACGTGCCAATATTCTCTCACCTAAAATAAATAGTTGGGCTCAATGCACAGCCCTGTCTTCCCCAATACAATTTTGTGAAAACTGAAAAAGAACTAACAGACAAAAACACAGCAAAGAAAAAGAGAAGACAGCATATGGAACTTGTTCTGTACAAGAACATATTCTCTATCCTTAGTGAAACAGAAACAAAGCGAGCTCCTCTGGGTGTTTTTGATGCCTGTTCTCTGCTTTCTATGCTCAGCTTACATTTTTCTCTTGGGTGTTTTTACAAAAAGTAATAAAAAAGAGATGGAGCTACAGACAAGTTCTTAGACCCCATATACACAGGCATTAAAAAGACACTGAGACCAAAATGATATATTTATCACAGGGATTCAATATACACCAGCATTTAGTAAATTATTCTCTTCGCCTTGCATTGAGTCATGACAACATGTAATTTACCTGCAGTATATAATAGATATGATGCCATTTTGCTTGCTTCCCATGGCACAAGAGTTTAAGTCAATCAAGTTTACAATGGCACATGCAATGTACTTGTTTTTGCATCCTGTGCAGTGGGCGGGGGGGCGAACAAACTACCCCAGCCAGGTCTGCACTTACCCCATCCAGGTCACGGGCGGCTTACCTGGCTTCTCCTCCCGGCCAATCCTACTTCCTATCCTGATTGGCCAGGAAGAGAAGCAGGAAGACAATAGCAAATTTTGAGCCGGTTGGGGGGGGCGGTGCTCTGCGCCACGAGCCAAGCCTTTTTGGAGCCAATTAGAACCTAAAGCCCTGTACACACGACCAGTTTTCCTGCCAGGAAAACTGCGGGAGAGCTTTTGGCGGGGAAAACCAGACGTGTGTATGCTTCCTTGCAGTTTTCCCAGTGGGGAAATAGAGAACCTGTCCTCTATTTTCCCGCCGGGATTCCCGGCGGTTTTCATCCCGGCAGTTTTCCTATGGGGAAACACTGCGAGGGAGCATACACACGGCCGGGATTCCCGGCCAAAGCTCTCCCCGCAGTTTACCCGACGGGAAACCCAGCCGTGTGTACATGGGGAAACTTACCGAGCAGGTTCTCGGCTTTCCCTTCGGGATTCCTGGCGGACTTTATACCGCCGGGAATAACGGTCGTGTGTACAGGGCTTCAGGCTCTAAGCATGTGCTTAAAAAAAAAAAAAAAAAGCTTGTAGAAATCTAGGCGTCTGGCGCCCAACATGGAGATTAGGGGGGTAGTGCCCCTTATGGACTGGCCGTTGATGATCCTGTGTGTATAAGTCCTAATGGGCTCTTTCGCACAGGTGTCGAAATTAGGCAGTTGGGTTGTATTTTGTACCATTTCCCAACCACTCATCGACCCCACTCAAAATTGTTAAAATAGGGAGGTGTACACACTGCAGCATTAGCATTGCCTTGTGTTGCAGCAAGGCAAAAAATAAAGCTGCTGGCATGTGTTGTTTATCTATCTATCCATACACAGTAGAGATTACACACAACCATATTCTGTAATTGTATGTAATAAACTTACTCTACTATAACTTGTGTAACCAAGGTCTGTGGTCTTCCTATGAAAGAAAATTGATTCGAAAATTGCTACACTGTGATATATTATAGGAAGCACAGATCTGTGTTATAAGTCACTGTTTGAAAAATATGTCGCCTAAATCTAGACTGCTCCCATATTCGAATTGTACTGTTTTAAATAACTGCCCAGCTTAGCTAAGCAGTGAAGCCCTGAAGTAGTAATGTTTCATAAACAAAAAAAAAAACAGTATGAAAAAATATCATGAAGAACATGTGCAAAAAAAACAATATTCAAGAGTGCAAAATATAAGACAACTACAAAATACCTGCAAAGGAATACTATTTGAAAGCCTCAAGCTATTCCAAGTGGAAAACACAGGGATGTACAGAGTACCCTTAATACTAGTTGGTAGCAATATGAGTCATTGGAATGAAAGCACATTGTGGTTCATTAGAAGGAATAAAAAACTTCTCCATACTACAATACTGCTCGAAATAAAGCCCTGATCCAGGCATGGACTGGATACCTGTTTTTTTTTTTTTTTTTTTTTTTTTTATATATATATATATGATAATAAGAGAGGACAAGAAAAATAAAGAGGGTGCAGTGAAGGGAAAGAGGGAAGAAAAGGAGAAAGAGAGAAAAAAAAGGGGGGGGGGGTTATAATGTTGCCATTTGCGGGACAATGGAAAAGTCAGGGAGAAGACAATCCCCAAAACAGTCGGGCCTTGCTTCATCAGAATAAGCGAACATGTTCCAGTAAAGCCAAGTTTTTTAGTATTGCTCCCATCTATCCTAAGTCGTAAGCGCTAAGTCTTCCAGCTTGTTGATATCCTCTACCCTGTTGAGCCACAACATGATAAAGGGGGGGGGGGGGTTAGGGTATTTCCATCTGAAAGCAATGCAGGATTTAGCGGTGTTAAGCAAATAGTGGAGGACTGATTTAATATATATTATTATTATTATTATTATTATTATTATTATTATTATTATTATTATTATTATTATAATACACTACCACTATTAAGTGGCTTGGCAGTTCCTGTAAATTATATATGTCTAAGCATCCCATTCTCATATAAGAACACTCTGTTAATACAATCCCAGTGCATTGTGACATCTGTCAGACTGTAAATTTAGACCCCACCTAAATTTAGTAGGTTTTGTCTACCTGTCAAACCCTCACTCATTTTCTGATCATCCTTTCTATCTGAAAGTATACATAGTTTACCGAGGTGTGAAAAGTTATTCATAGACAGATATACAGTAATTATTCATGCTTAGCAAGTCTAGGTTTTTAATTCACAATCTGTGTCAGCATCTCTTATGTATATAGTTGTACATTTTGGTGTGGAATATTTACATTTATTGATAAAAAAAATTTTTTTTGATTTTCTATGACAGCAACGTGTGTCGACATTACCTGCCACAAAAATTAAAAAAAGGTGATAGTCCGTGGAACATGACATCATAGAAAACAGCGCTGATTGAGGCAGAGTCTATGGAATTTTAAACACCCTCTTATGTTTCCTGCAAGCGATGGCCATTGGGATGCAGACTCAGGCATACATCAAAAGGCACATTCTCTATGTCCTTGGCACAGCAAAGGGCAGATTGCTTCTGAAACCTATTCAGGTTCTTTTTCCCGTATGCAAGGCCCATCCCCAGAAAGATCACTGCACACAGTCTACACAGTATGAAAGCTATAGGATTTCTGCCAAATTACCATACTGCCAGCACATATATTGCAATATTCAACAGTTAGAAAGCTCTTCTTTGTTGTCTGCTGCAGGGAACATAAATAAGCAGATCTTTTCCTTTGCTGTGCATTGTAGATGTCTTCCGAGTAAAAAAAAAAAGAAAAGTGCAAAGGAAATTACATGGGACATAACAGCTGAATGCAAAGAGTGCACCATTGGAGAATGCTTGGATAGACTAGCCACTTAGGAGGCCATCAAACATAATCATTTGATAGCTGTATACACATCAAAATAGCATTGTTACACTCTGTTGTGTTTACAAAGGCTTATTTTCCTCTTTAATCATTAAAATATTGTATTTAAGCTTTATTTCTTACATGGTGTTCAGAATGGTCATGCATATGCGGCTACGCTGGCCAAAAATCATTCTTGCACCGATTAAGTTGCAGCCCTGGCCTGAGTTGTATAATATACAAGGGGTCTTCAAAGATTGTCCACGTGTTTTACATGTGAAGGCTTTTGTGATACTCGATTTAATAAAATATTTAAATACATAAAGTTTCCACACTTTTATATACTATATATAATAGAGTTAAAAAAGTGCAGAAACTTTTTGAAGAACCCTCATATTATTACAACAATCTTTATTTTCTCTATCAACCAGTTAGATGAACAGAGGCTTACCTGCATTTGGGGGCATGAAGGAAGGAGCTTGATGCTAGCTAATTAGGGGGGGACAATATTAATCTGGAGAACTTTTCTTACCTGCCTGATTGCCAATACCCCTTGAGAGGGTGGAAACATTAAGGTTGATTTAGCCAAATACGGCCATATAGTGTGATTGTCAACTCATGTCTATATCAAAGATTATATGGCACATCAAAAAGACTTTACCACAATATAAAAGTGCCAATGCCAACATGTTTTGAAGTCTCAAAGTCTCCTTTCTTCAGGGTTTTTGTGCAGAAAATGGACTTGCTGGAGAGGAACTGCCTGTGGTGATGTATTTCGCAGGTGTACCCCAATGATTAGCAAACAACAGGGATACACACCAACAATGTAGAAACATCCAGTGCATTTACTGAGCAAGCACTACTAATAGCACACATCCCATTTAAGGCCATGTTCTAACACAACCCCCTGGGTTGAATGAAAAAAAAACTGTCAGTATGTACCAGGCTTAACAGTTTGTTTTCTACATACAGTCGTACTTCCCATGTGCCCAGAAGAAGATACATAAATATTTTAATTGAATCCACCCCAAGTTTGTTTCCTACTGTGCCATCTATTGAGAATATTGTTGTCACACATTAAGTAACAATCATCTTTTCTATTTTTTCCATTACTAACAAACATAGAGGATTGTGACCTATGGACATCTCTGCTTCTATCTTTGTATTCCAAATTGAAAAGTAAGCTCATATTCCTGAGTCTCCTGGAACTGTACTTTCAAGTGGGGATCAGAATATTGAGGACAAAAAGATAAATGGAACTGATAGAACACACTCGCTTCTCTCTGTTCCTGCTGTCCCCACTTCATGGGTTTACGTGCGTTTGCCTTTAATAATTCTGTTGACAAAATCGCTCTTTTTCCAAGAAAATGTCAGACATTGTGCAGCTATAATAGCCTCTTTAAAGTTTCTTCTGCCCTTTTCCATTATCTTTCTTCAATGTGTCTCGCGTAACAACACCATGGATTTGAGCAGGGACAGAAAAATTGCTCACCCTCATGTAGTTTTACTGAAATCAATTCACCTTTAAACTAGATCAGGGGTCTCCAAACTTTTTACTTCGAGGGCCACATTCTATATTTTACACATATTCGCGGGCCGGAAAAATTATTTATAAATAAATCCACAGTAGAATAAGAATAGAATAGAATTTGACTTACTGCTGACAGCAGGACTGGATGGTGCTCCTATATTCTTTGCTGGCACCTAAACGCTGGAGCATCATGCAGCAGGGCTAAACTTCCAGCGTGCATGAGGCTTTACACCCATGTCCCCATACATCTGTGTCCCCATACATCTGTGTCCCCATCAGTCTCCCCATTCATCTGTGTCCCCATCATCTGTGTCCCCATACATCTGTGTCCCCATCAGTCTCCCCATTCATCTGTGTCCCCATCCATCTGTGTCCCCATCCATCTGTGTCCCCATCAGTCTCCCCATTCATCTGTGTCCCCATCATCTGTGTCCCCATACATCTGTGTCCCCATACATCTGTGTCCCCACCCATCTGTGTCCCCACCCATCTGTGTCCCCATCCATCTGTGTCCCCATCAGTCTCCCCATCTGTGTCCCCATCCATCTGTGTCCCCATCAGTCTCCCCATCTGTGTCCCCATCCATCTCCCCATTCATCTGTATCCCCATTCATCTGTGTCCCCATCATCTGTGTCCCCATCAGTCTCCCCATCTGTGTCCCCATCCATCTGTGTCCCCATCAGTACATCTGTGTCCCCACCCATCTGTGTCCCCACCCATCTGTGTCCCCATCCATCTGTGTCCCCATCATCTGTGTCCCCATCAGTCTCCCCATCTGTGTCCCCATCCATCTGTGTCCCCATCAGTCTCCCCATCTGTGTCCCCATCCATCTCCCCATTCATCTGTATCCCCATTCATCTGTGTCCCCATCATCTGTGTCCCCATCAGTCTCCCCATCTGTGTCCCCATCCATCTGTGTCCCCATCAGTCTCCCCATCTGTGTCCCCATCCATCTCCCCATTCATCTGTATCCCCATTCATCTGTGTCCCCATCATCTGTGTCCCCATCCATCTGTGTCCCCATCAGTCTCCCCATTCATCTGTGTCCCCATCATCTGTGTCCCCATCCATCTGTGTCCCCATCATCTGTGTCCCCATCCATCTGTGTCCCCATCAGTCTCCCCATCTGTGTCCCCACCCATCTGTGTCCCCATCAGTCTCCCCATCTGTGTCCCCATCCATCTCCCCATTCATCTGTGTCCCCATCATCTGTGTCCCCATCCATCTGTGTCCCCATCAGTCTCCCCATTCATCTGTGTCCCCATCATCTGTGTCCCCATCCATCTGTGTCCCCATCATCTGTGTCCCCATCCATCTGTGTCCCCATCAGTCTCCCCATCTGTGTCCCCACCCATCTGTGTCCCCATCAGTCTCCCCATTCATCTGTGTCCCCATCATCTGTGTCCCCATCCATCTGTGTCCCCATCAGTCTCCCCATCTGTGTCCCCATCCATCTGTGTCCCCATCAGTCTCCCCATTCATCTGTGTCCCCATCATCTGTGTCCCCATCCATCTGTGTCCCCATCATCTGTGTCCCCATCCATCTGTGTCCCCATCAGTCTCCCCATCTGTGTCCCCACCCATCTGTGTCCCCATCAGTCTCCCCATTCGTGTCCCCACCCATCTGTGTCCCCATCAGTCTCCCCATTCATCTGTGTCCCCATCCATCTGTGTCCCCATCCATCTGTGTCCCCATCAGTCTCCCCATTCATCTGTGTCCCCATCATCTGTGTCCCCATCCATCTGTGTCCCCATCAGTCTCCCCATCTGTGTCCCCATCCATCTGTGTCCCCACCCATCTGTGTCCCCATCCATCTGTGTCCCCATCAGTCTCCCCATCCATCTCCCCATTCATCTGTGTCACCATCATCTGTGTCCCCATCCATCTGTGTCCCCATCAGTCTCCCCATTCATCTGTGTCCCCATCATCTGTGTTCCCATTAATCTGTGTCCCCATCAGTCTCCCCATTCATCTGTGTCCCCATCATCCTCCCCATCTGTGTCCCCATCCATCTGTGTCCCCATCAGTCTCCCCATCTATCTGTGTCCCCATCAGTCTCCCCATCCATCTCCCCATTCATCTGTGTCCCCATCATCTGTGTCCCCATCAGTCTCCCCATTCATCTGTGTCCCCATCATCTGTGTCCCCATCCATCTGTGTCCCCATCAGTCTCCCCATCTGTGTCCCCATCTGTGTCCCCATCAGTCTCCCCATTCATCTGTGTCCCCATCATCTGTGTCCCCATCCATCTGTGTCCCCATCCATCTGTGTCCCCATCAGTCTCCCCATTAATCTGTGTCCCCATCAGTCTCCCCATTCATCTGTGTCCCCATCAGTCTCCCCATCTGTGTCCCCATCCATCTGTGTCCCCATCAGTCTCCCCATCCATCTGTGTCCCCATCAGTCTCCCCATTCATCTGTGTCCCCATTCATCTGTGTCCCCATCAGTCTCCCCATTCATCTGTGTCCCCATTCATCTGTGTCCCCATCATCTGTGTCCCCATCAGTCTCCCCATTCATCTGTGTCCCCATCATCTGTGTCCCCATCCATCTGTGTCCCCATCAGTGTCCCCATCTGTGTCCCCATCAGTCTCCCCATTCATCTGTGTCCCCATCATCTGTGTCCCCATCCATCTGTGTCCCCATCAGTCTCCCCATTCATCTGTGTCCCCATTCATCTGTGTCCCCATTCATCTGTGTCCCCATCCATCTGTGTCCCCATCCATCTGTGTCCTCATACATCTGTGTCCCCACCCATCTGTGTCCCCATCCATCTGTGTCCCCATCAGTCTCCCCATCTGTGTCCCCATCCATCTGTGTCCCCATCAGTCTGTTTCCCCATCCATCTGTGTCCCCATCAGTCTTCCCATTCATCTTTGTCCCCATCATCTGTGTCCCCATCCATCTGTTTCCCCATACATCTGTGTCCCCATCACTCATCAGGCTATCCCCACAAATTGGTGTCCCCATTAGAGCCCCCCCATCATTCATCCGAGTCTCCCTGCACATTTGTGTCCCCATCACAGCCCACCCCCACCTGCATATTTGTGTCCCCTTCAGAGCCATCACCTCCCCTTCCGCATATTTGTGTCACCATTAGAGCCATCAGACCCCCTCCTCACATGTTTGTGTCCCCATAAGAGCCACCAGCACCCCCACATTTGTGTCCCCATCAGACCCCACAGATATTTGTGTCCCCATCAGAGTCATCACCCCCCCCCCCACATGTATGTCCCCATCAGAGTCATCAGCCCCCCCCCCCACATTTGTGTCCCTATCAGAGTCTCATCAGCCCCCCAAAATGTGTGTCCCCATCAGTCTACAACCCCCCCCCCCAGAGTGTCCCCATCAGAGTCATCAGCCCCCACATATTTGTGTCCCTATAAGAGTTATCAACCCCCCCCCCCCCACATTTGTGTCCCCATAAGATTCAGCCCCCCCCCCCCACATTTGTGTCCCCATCAGAGCCATTTAACCCACCCCCACACAAGTGTATCAGCCCCCCTCCTTGCATGTGTCCAGCGCGTCTCCATCACTGGCTTTGCAGACCTGCTGCACCTCCCGACTCCCGCCCCGCTTGTATTACACACTCGTTACTGGTTAACAGCGAGGCGGGAGGCGGGAGCAGGGAGGCGGCTACGGGTCTGCACTACACCTCATTGGCTGCTGGGATGCCGTGGTCCCAGCAGCCAACAACACAGTGAGACGCCGGAAGGGATTGCGGGACCTGCGCTGCCTATTGCCTGGGGCGAATATGCAGCGCAGGTTCCACAGCTAACAGGTGGATAGGATTCAAGCTGCGGGCCGGAAGAAATGGCCTGGCGGGCCGGATGTGGCCCGCGGGCCGTAGTTTGGAGACCCCTGAACTAGATAATAAAGAATGTGGCTGTTTAAACAGGAATCATCATTTGCATGGCCTTGACTTTATATATACTGAACATTTAGTTATTCACTTTGCAAATATTTGTTACATGTACTTTTTCATTTCTAACAAGTAGATTTTTGTTTAGTACATAATGAGTGTAAGAAGCAAATTTTTTTGGGGGTCACTTACAGTTGTGCTCATAAGTTTACTACCCCTGGCAGAATTTATGATTTCTTGTCCGTTTTTCAGAGAATTTGAATGATAACACAAAACACTTTTCTTTCACTAATGGTTAGTGTTTGGCTGAAGCCATTTATTATAATCATAACAGAAACTACCAAAATGACCCTAAACAAAAGTTTACATACCCCAGTTCTTAAAGCGGAGGTTCACCCTGATAACATTTCTATCAGACGAACTTCCTAATACTTGTAACAAGCACAGTCGGCAATTTATTTTTTATTTTTACGTACCTTGTAATCTCTCTTATCAATCGGGCTTCCGGGACTTCTCCCCGCAGAAGTAGGCGTTTCTCTGCTGAGGAGGATTGTCATCTGGGCGGTCGCCCCGATGATTGACGTCCGTTCCCCCCGGCGGATAAGGCCCCGCCACCATATTGCGTAGGCGCGCATGAGTCACGGCGTTTTCGAAAAAAGCCGATCATGCAGAGCTGTGAGTCGGCTCTATACGGCGCAGGCGTATAGAAAATCAAAGAGCTGATCTAATGTAAGAATTCCACAGGGCTTTAAAAACCTAGGGACATTAGCCAATCTTATACTGACCAGCCTAGGAAAAAAGGAAGACAAGATTAGCTTTCAGCTTTAGGTTTCCAACCACATTCTTAGAGGGCACACACAGCAGATATCTCAGGCCCCGTACACACGACCAGTTTCCTCGGCAGAATTCAGCTTCCGACCGAGTTTCTGGCTGAATTCTGCCGAGGAAACTGGCCGTGTGTACACTTTCGGCCGAGGAAGCCGACGAGGACCTCGGCGAGGAAATAGAGAACATGTTCTCTATTTCCTCGTTGTTCTATGGGAGCTCTCCTCCCGCCGAGGTCCTCGGCGGCTTCAGGGCTGAACTGGCCGAGGAACTCGACGTGTTTGGCACGTCGAGTTCCTCGGCCGTGTGTACGAGGCCTGACTGAGACCATCAGGGAGTGCCTATGTGCCCTTAAAGGGAAACGCCACTTTCGTTGAAAAAACAACCTAAAAGAAGTAATAATATAGCATATATAATTGTGATGTAAGTCATTACCTTTTTAATCTGCAGTGCTGTAATTTACTGTAAAATGCAATATGGCTACTGTAAACAGATGGTGTACAGAACACTCCCCAAGTATGTAATTTCCTGCTTGTGTGATTGGCTCACTGATTTTCGCAGAAGTCTGCACTAAGATACAAATTCGATTTTGCGCATCCCCTGCAATAAAAATTGCATTTTTGGTGAGATACTCCCAAAGGGAGATCATGTCTAAAGGGACATGATACGTCTTATACGTTTTCTTATTAGAGCCCTGCAGGTGCAGTAGTTCATTGATAATTACAAAACCACTGCTATAAAGATTAATTTAGCACATGGATACAGAGAAACAGCTATTTCTCCAGGATAACAAAAGGTAGGAATCTGCAACAAAGGTTGGTAAAATCCTTGCAAAGTACATAAATTATTATTTTTTTCTCAACAAAAGAGGAGTTACTTTTTAAACTACCATGAACAACTGCATGCTTTCTTCCTAACCCAGGCAATAAATAGAGATGGTGCAATTATGGGGAACATTTTCTTCCTTTTTTATGGATATAAAGCAACTATTGATTATGAGTCTCAAAGGCTTACCAGTCATTTCAGACAATCTCTGTAGGCAGAAATAGGCACTTTATATGTTTAAAGGCACAGACTGTGTTTTTTTGCTGGCTTTAACAAAGTGTGACTGTCACAGGTGATAATCAACCAAATGTTTTTTTTTATAGTATTATTGGGCCATACAGATTAAACTCTGTGGAGGCCCCTGGGCAGTCGAAACCTTGGGGCCTCCCTTTCAGGTTTCTGGAGGTTTCTTATGCACCCGCTAGTGGGATGACATTGAGCTAAGTCGACTGTCAGCCGCTAAATGACCATCAATAATGTACATTACACATACATAGGATGCACCAAGAAACTACAAACTGCCAGCTGAAAGAAGCCAAGCTTTTAAGAGACAAACTGTAATGTGAACCTGATGTCTGGCCCCATGCTCTAAGCATGGGGACCTGAAAGCTAGTGGAGATCACTGGAGTAGCAGTGTACTACAGTGATTTCCAGCTTCTAGAGCACATGTGTCAAACACAAGGCCCAACAGGCCATTTCATGTGGCCCTTGGACCCAGTTTTGAACTCAATTCTGCAATGTATGTAGCGCACCCCTGAACTCTGCACTTTATGGATAGGGCACCCCTGAAACTGCTGAGATTTCTTTCCCCTTTAACCACTGAAGGACCGGACCAATATGCTGCTAAATGACCCAAGGGGTTTTTACAATTCGGCACTGCGTCGCTTTAACAGACAATTGCGCGGTCGTGCGACGTGGCTCCCAAACAAAATTGGCGTCCTTTTTCCCCCACAAATAGAGCTTTCTTTTGGTGGTATTTGATCACCTCTGCAGTTTTTATTTTTTGCGCTATAAACAAAAAAAGAGCGATAATTATGAAAAAAATTCAATATTTTTTACTTTTTGCTATAATAAATATCCCCCAAAAACATATATTAATTTTTTTTCTTTTCCTCAGTTTAGGCCGATACGTATTCTTCTACCTATTTTTGGTAAAAAAAATCGCAATAATTGTTTATCGGTTGGTTTGCGCAAAATTTATAGCGTTTACAAAATAGGGATAGTTTTATTGCATTTTTATTAATTTTTTTTTTTTTTACTACTAATGGCGGCGATCAGCGTTTTTTTTTCGTGACTGCGACATAATGGCGGACACTTCGGACAATTTTGACACATTTTTGGGACAATTGTAATTTTCACAGCAAAAAATGCATTTAAATTGCATTGTTTATTGTGAAAATGACAGTTGCAGTTTGGGAGTTAACCACAGGGGGCGCTGTAGGAGTTAGGAGTATAGGAGTGTGTGTTTACAACTGTAGGGGGGTGTGGCTGTAGGACTGACATCATCGATCGAGTCTCCCTATAAAAGGGATCACTCGATCGATACGCCACCACAGTGAAGCACGAGGAAGCCGTGTTTACATACGGCTCTCCCCGTTCTTCAGCTCCGGGGAGCAATCGCGATGGAGCGGCTATAAACGAATAGCCGCGCCGTCGTCCCGGATCGCTCCCCGCGGGAATCCGACCGCCGCATGTAGCGGGGGGGGGGTCCCGATCGGACCCCCGACCCGCGGAAAGGCAGGGACGTACAGGTACGCCAATGTGCCTGTACGTGCCATTCTGCCGACGTATATCTACATGCGGCGGTCGGGAAGCGGTTAAGATCCTCCCACTGTTGGTGCAATTTAGCCACACCCACCATTTGGTGGGGGGACATGGGTGAGTTCCTGGATACATTTATATAGTTTTACAGATGCAACTGGTGTTTTGAGGGCAGCCATCATGCTGAGGCGGCCCACGATGAGATCGAGTTTGACACCCCTGTTGGTCAAATATTGATCTACATAGTAACAAAGGACTGGATTGTTTATAGCAGTATGCAATGCATTATACATATTTAGGATACAGTATATATACAATTAATAATGAGTATCTTTGTAGCAAAGTCATGGAATTCATTTAACCGTATTTGATGTATATTTTTGAAATATTCTAATAAGATAAAAATAATAGTGTGCCCTGCCTGTGCTCCCGTCTCCTCCTTTCTTCTAAGTGCCCCCATAGCACTTGGGGAACTTGTGTGGCTCAATCCCCAGCTGGTATGTGTGCGTCTATTGGCACACACAGCGGAACTCTATTTCCACCCCCTCACTTCCACCTCACTGGATATGATTGGCAGCAGCAGGATCCAATGGCTCCCGCTACTACTTCCATGTCCAGTATGGAGAGAGAGCTCTTAGGCACAGTGGTGGATTGAGATTGGGCTCAACTAAGTATTTGGGGGCTGATCACAGAAGGTTTTTTAGGTTTTTTAGGTCAATGCATAGAATGCATTACTTTCTGCCTTTACGATCACTTTAAACTTTTCTGTATCTATGTAAAACAGAATAAAACGTAAATCAAGATATTTATAAGAAATATGGCTCAATTTAGTCATTTCAACAAAAAATCAATTTCCAATTAAAGTGGAGTTTCCATCCCAAAAATTTTTTTTTCATTATTGTGCTCATTAGACCTAAAAAAAAGTAAAAAAAATAAAAAATTTTTTTTTACTCATCTGGAAATGCATGTTGCTATGCGGTCCCTCGAAATCTGCCTTTGAAAGCACCTAGGATTCTGACATCATCTCCCTCTAATGCTCCTGGGAAATGTGTGTCATCATTTCCCAGGATGCAGTGCACTGTCCAATTATCACTCCCCATCCAAGACTTCCAGGAAGTAAGTGCTTGTGGGCTTCACAATGCCCACAAGCAAAATGACAACGGTGTGGACATAGTTTTATAAACTATCTTTTTTGAATATCTATGCGGATCGGTGGCGGATTGTAAAATAGTAAGTGACCAGATTTATATTATAAAAACGCAGGATGAAAGGACATACATTTAAAAAATGCTAATTGTGGTTGGAACTCTAACTTTTATAAAGCATTGATCCCTTGTCTTTACTTTCCAGACACATAAACTAAGAATAATATTAATTACAAAATATGTCTTCATAAGTATGCCACTTCTAATTGTTTTTTCTTGTTATGACCTGTACATACATCAGCCTTTTCCAGTATTATTTTGTTTCCCAAGGGGTATGTTCCATAGTGACATCAATTATCTCTTATGCCTGTGTAGCGGGGCCATCCTGTCAGAGTCTAATGACGGGCCTGAATCCCGCTGGAACTTTGCTTATGCTTGTAAATATGTAAGATACCTTTAAGAAAGTTATGCATTTTGGGAATTCAAGTAGCAGGAGATATGGACTCCATTGACTCTTAGGAGAAACAGACTACGCTTTCCACAATGCCTTGCATCATTTGAACATGTGACACCTCCGCACAGACTTATGGGGGAGGTTACTTAAGGAAAGGATGTGGCTGCTCTCGCTCTCTCGGGACCAGCATCTTCACCTCTGCGGAGCTGCCGAGGACAGCACAGCCGTGCTGCTAGGCCTGAAGCCTGGGCCTAAATCCACCGAGAGACCAGCTATCCAGAAGGAAGCAAGACTCCAGTATCCAGCCCGTGTTCCCGGAGATCAGAGGGATGACCCAGCTGACAACTGAAACAGTGGAAAACCCTCATCCGGGATCCTTGTGCTGTGGAGCAGTGATCTTCCACCGCGCTTTCTGAGGAGAACTCAGGCAGATCGGCCTGTCGGGTGAGAGAGCACATGCTCAGCTTCAAACTCTTCCTTTAGACAGTTAACCTAGTGCCAGCCTACTGGCCGAAGGTACGTGTTTGGCCTCCAGCTAAAACTTAGAGGCCCTCTTAACTTTATAGTTACTATACATTAGTGACTGACGCTGACGAGCGATCAGTTCACCAACGTTGCTGTTCAGGATACTTTGTTTAACTACCTTCTTTCTTTTCATCGTTTACCGTTTGCGGATTACAAAACTAACGTGCACCAACCGGCCGCAACGTGGTCTTTAGCTGTCCTGCAGGATCCTAAAAGGAGCTCGCGAGCATAGACTGCCTGTTTAGTTTAAATGAATGGTATCATCCCTAGCTTAGATCTTTTCATTACTGTTATTACTGATTCCCGCAAGGGCCCTTGCGAAATCATATTGTGTTAATGTGTGACAGTTGCTCATTTGTGTTTTAAACTTATGCTTGTCTTTCTTTGAGTTCATATAAAGTAAACTCATTCTTTTGGTTTCAATATACTACTGTGTGAAGTGTATTTTCTCGTCTGGAGGGACCATCCGTAAAGCAGATAATATTACATTGTCATTGAATATTGCATGCCTGCTATTGTGACCCCAGCCCAGCAGAGGTCACAATATTCCCACCAGACTTCTGATGTGTCAAGGGAGGGTTTGAGCCAGTTAAATAGGGGTGAGCCAAGTAAAAGAGATAGTAGATCCCAAAACAATCAGCGGCTCCTGAGGGGGTAGCGCTACACCTAGTACACACGACTGGGATTCCCGACGAAAAAAGGTCCGTCGGAAATCCAGAGGGGAAAACCCAGAACCTACTCTCTACTTCTCCCCCACAGGAAAACTGCCAAAAATGGCTGATGGTTTCTGCTACACACGGCAGGCGGGTTTGCCAGTTTTCCCGTCGGAAAAACTGCGAGGGAGCATACACATGGCCGGGATTCCCATCCAAAAGCTCTCCTCGCAGTTTTGTCGTCGGCAAACCCAGACGTGTGTATGGGGCATAAAGCACAGAAGCACATTGCATTTTCCTAATGGGTGAGGAGACACTGCCATAGACTGGGACAGCAAGTAAATGTCTTTGAGGAATATTCTTTAAGAATGTATCATTGTCCCTCAGTAAAAATATATTATACTCATTCCACGCAACAAAGCTGTGACAATAAAGAAGGCCCGTGAACCTCCTTCAGGGAAAGGGAGCCTTGACTGCTGGAAGCATGGCATCACTGTGGGAGTGAACCTATAAGGGATGTTAAGTAGCTCCCTTAGGATTGGCTACAAAGACCTAAGATGACTGGGTGGAGCCTGAAAAAGGCTACACTGGGGCACGTCCAACTGCTCTGAGGAGATTCAGCTGCCACAAGAGTTGTCCGCTCTACCGCCTGTTGTGTTGTTTTGTCACAGTTTATTGTTATATAGTTTAACCTTGACAGCAATCGATGTTGCTTTATGGGCTATGTCCTCAAGTTAAATTCTGGGGTCAGTCTAATGCCTGTCTGGTGCTGATGTTAAGGACAGGCCTCTTATGTTATGGGGTCAATTCACTAACGTTTAACACATGCGATCACACAGATATCACATTATATTATGCAGTAAATAAAATTAATCTCGCAAAAACAAATAACAATTATGAGACATTTACCGCAAAATAAAAAAAATGTCTCGGTAAATATTGTTTAAAAGTCCAATTCACAAATGGAGCAAAGAGTAAAAAAACAGTAATAGGTACCACCAGAGTTTTGCTGGCAGTATCACACGCAGTATTTGTAAAAAAACAGTGTGGGGGTCGGGCAGACTCCCACGCTGTTTTTTCACAACGAGCTGGTTCCTAAGAAGCAGGCCGGGAAGCCGGCCGCTGTGTCCCTAACAATTAATGACATATATATATATACCTGTATGTATGTATGTGTGACACTCTAGCTATGATTAAGCACCCTAACCGATGGGAAACGCGTTAGCTGTGCAATTGGTCTGTATCCACGTATTATGCTTTGTACTCTCTACAAAATAAATAAAGGTGAATATTAGAGTGCGGCTATCCAGCATCATTTTGTTTCTAACATGCCATAAGTAGCCCTGTTTGCAAGAATGTGGAAGAAGGTGCTCTGGTCAGATGAGACCAAAATATAATGTTTTGGCCTAAAAAGAAAAATGCTATGTCTGGCGGAAAAGTTCCCGTCAGAAATCCCGAGGGGAAAGCCGAGAACCTGCTCGGTTAGTCTTTCCCCCTACACAGGGCCGGTTTTCCCGGCAGTGTGTATGCTCCATCGCAGTTTTTCCCATAGTAAAACTGCCAAAAACCATCGGGCAAAAGTCCACCGGTTTTCCCGACAGGAAAAAAGAGAGCTGGTTTTCTTTTTTGCCAGACGGTTTTTGGGCAGTTTTCCCGTCGGAAAAACTGTGAGGAGCGTATACACGGTCGAGATTCCCGACCAAAAGCTCTCCTCACAGTTTTCCCATCGGGAAAACCGGCCGTGTGTAAGAGGCTTTATAGTCTGCAAAAGACTTGAGATTGGGAAGGAGATTCACCTTCCAGCAGGACAATGACCCTAAATATACAGCCAGAGCTACAATGGAATGGTTTATATCAAAGCATATTCATGTGTTAGAATGGCTTAGTCAAAGTGCAGACCTAAATCCAATTGAGGATCTGTGTCAAGACTTGAAAATTGCTGTTCACAGACACTCTTCATCCAATCTGACAGAGCTTAAAGCGGAGTTCCACCCAATAATGGAACTTCCGCTTTAAATGTTTGTCACCCCCTGACAAGCCACATTTGGCATGTCTTTTTTTGGGGGGGGGAGTGGGTACCCTGTTTTTACAGGTACCCAGCTCTCACTTCCTCCCCTGGCTCTGCGGCGCCAGAAGGAAGATCACCTCCATCCCTGAAATCTTGCCCGGCCATTTACAGCACGCAGGGCGGCTCGTGCATGTGTAGTGCATGCCTGGCTGTGAAGCCACACCCGGGCGCTCACAGTTAGAATGCTGTTCCCTTTAGAGAGGAGAGAGAGAGAAGCCAGGCTTCCTGCACCCACATCGCTGGATCGTAGGACAGGTGAGTGTCTGATTAATAAAAGTCAGCAGCTACACTTTTTGTAGCTGCTAACTTTTAAATGGGTGGAACTCCGCTTTAAGCTATTTTGCAAAGAAGAATGGGCAAAAATGTCACTCTCTAAATGTGCAAAGCTGGTAGAGACATACCCACAAAGACTTTCAGCTGTAATTGCAGCGATGGTGGTTCTACAAAGTTTCATTTAGGGGGGCTGAATACAAAAACAAATACAAATGCACACCGCACTTTTCACATATTTACTTGTAAAAAAAATGTAAAACTATTTAAATTTTTTTCTACTTCACAATTATGTACCACTTTGTGTTGGTCTATCACTTTTTCAAGGCACTGTTCTTCTATATGGTAGTTAACTTTTATAGTTGGATAAAACATGGGTTAAACCTTCTTTTCTTGGTCTGCAGCTTCATCACTTTCTCAAAACTCCAGATCCACATCACTTTTAGCATCATCTCCATGTTATTCTATGTGTCTATGCACACATAGGGTTTTAGGAGCTGTAAGTGGCATAGGCGTATTGAAACTGTAAAAAAAAAAAAATCAGGGCCAGGGCATTCTGGAGCAGTGGCGTTAAGCTGTAAAAACGCCTGACGCGGATTAACGTGTGTTAATGCTGTATACAGCATTAAGCAGCGTCAAACGTTTTTAAGCTGTAGTAATTGGATTTGGAAATTAAAAATATAAGAGGGCAGAGAAAGGCTGCTAAACGATAACGTGGCTAAACGCACATTAACGCCAATGCAAAACGCATTTTTACAGCCGCTTTTTCCTGGCGCCAGTACTGGCTTTGCAGCTGTTTTTTTAACGCCCTGTGTGCATGAGGCCTAAATGGTACCATTAAATCAAGTCTATATGGGCTTAGCATTCACAAATGGATAAACCATTGGATTCAACTTGCATTTTATGCCTTCAGAAATGTTATTTCCCAATGATCCAGATGTATGTATTATAGTTATTAAACATTTATTGAGTGCATCATCATACATATACTTAACCCATAGAAAAGAAATAAAATACACTGTAAGTATGCCACAGCTACTTGCCATTCTACTATAAACAGGACAAACTGTATGCCCAGAATCTAAGTGTATTAATGTTCCTTCTCTGAAGTAACACATTCAGAATAACATGACACTCTCATTAAAAAGCTGCCAGTATGTGCAAAACTGAATACCCGACTATGACTTCTCTCTATTCTTCCATTAACCCTTTACTTTTTCAATCTGTTTTCTCAGCAAGAAATCTCCATGTGTATGAACCCCCCCCCAGCAGACATACCTCATTAATTATCTAATTATTGCTTTATATCTGCTATCAAACAAAGTGCTATGATAAAGAAGAAAAAAAGAAATGGTGACTGTATTACTTGACTTTTGCTGCTGCAATTACATTTAATTTGCTGTTTAATGGAAGGTGTTGGAAAGTAAAGGAAAGATTGTTTGTCATGAAAGGGCTAAGAAGCTTTTCTGCATTACACAAGTACAAAGGTGCCTAAATGCCAAAATATACAGCATGCTACCTTTATACTGTGCATTTATAATGGAGTATGAGAGACAGTTCGATGCGCTGCAACTCCAATGCAAAGAGAAAATTAATAACCCCGTGTAGAACTAAAAGGATTCATGAGGATGATTTATCATATTATTATTTGAGAATTTAACTTTGCAGAAAGTTTCGTTTTTGAACAAGGTGAAACTGAGTTCACGTCAATTATTCAATTGCAAGCAAAAACAATTTTTTACATTTTAAATTGTCCCTTGCACATGATTGGGTATTTAAATTGTGCATAGGTTCATCATATTTACAAAAGTAAAAAAACATTCACTTTTCAAAGTGATCAGTAGAGAACACCGCCCCATCCACGATTCAGTTCGCAGCAGAACATGTGAACAGGCAAAAAATTTGTTCTAACATGCGAACACCTATGGGACATGAAAAAATCAAAAGTGCTCAAAAGTGATTGGGGACCTGGGTCCTGGAATTTGGGGGGACCCCCACACATTTTTTTTTAAATTTTGGTTTAGGGTTTCCCTTAATATTCATACCAGACCCAAAGGGCCTAGTAATGGACTAAGGGGGGAACCCATGCTGCTTTTTTCAATGACTTTTATCTGTATTGCCGTGACCCGACAACTCATTATAGCCACGAGTAGTTTTAAATTACTTTTTTTCCTTTAGAAATGTCATTATGTGCAGAGACTGTTATAAACACGGGAAACTTTTTTTGCATTGATACATGTCCCCTGGGGCAGGACTTAGGTCCCCAAACACTTTTTATGAAAATAACTTTTGTATTAACCCTTAAAATCAGCACTTTTGATTTCTCCCATAGACTTTTAAAGGGTGTTCCGCGGCTTTCGAATTTGCCGCGAAAACCCCAAATTGTTTGCTAATCGGCAAACGGGCGAACAGCCAATGTTCGACCTGAACATGAAGCTCAACCCTAGTGATCAGGCTCAACTTCTTTAGCAAACCAGCTCTGTTGTGTAATTCATATAAGGGGCCTTTCACACGGGGCGGATCAGTAATGATCCGCCCAGTGAACCTCTGCTTGCTAAGCGGGTATCACTCCGTTGATCCGATGAGCCGGCGGATGACAGGGCGGTCCCCGCACACTGTGCAGGGACCGTCCTGTCTTTTCTCCGCTCTCCTCTATGGGGGGATCGGATAAACACGGACTGTCTGTCGTGTTTACCCGATCCGATCTGATCCTCAGATGGATGGAAAAATAGGGTTTTCCTCCGTCTGCAGAATCGGAGGATTGCAGAACCGGGCGAGATCGCTGACACCCACGATCTCATAGGGACCAATGTATGTCCCTTTTTCATCCGTACACGGATGGATGAAAAAGTGGACATACGGTCCGCCCGTGTGAAAGGGCCCTAACTGGATAACCTTTTTCAAGAAAGCACTAGGTGCATTCGACCATTGCCTTCTGTGCCACCAAGTGTGCTGCAATGGTAATATTTCCACTATAAATACTGTATAATAATAATAATACAATAAACATAGAAATTAATATTGAAGTAGCAATATAAGTAAAGATATTTTGCCATGGGATATTTCTAATCGACTGAAGATCAGAGTTTAGTAAGATCCAACATGAAAGGCCATCACACATGGTACACATATGCAGCAATGCCAACATGATGTCTTTTGAAAAAAATCCTGCTTGTTTATAGCATGTTATATGACACAGTGCTTGCCCTGTGTCATTTGGCCCCCTGTAACACCTACAAAACTTGGCTGATCCTGCCAGTTTCTCCCCACCCCTCTGTAAACTGACCACGGTGTATCATGGCTTCTGAGCCCTGACACTGTGGTCAGTTTCATCAGCAGCCTGCTATCTGCCCTCCTCTCTGCTCCTGTGTCCTCCTCCCTGATCCCCTCTATCTGTGTGTGAGCCGCCCCTCCCCCTCCTGCTGCTCCCATAACACTAACCTGAATACACCATCAGCACTGTCTCCTATTGCAGTGTCGCCCTCTGTGAATGATTTATAAATATAAATGCTATAAATACCTACGTTTCGTCTTATGGAGCGAAAAATCAGATAATTGTTTATCAAATGATACTGATTTTATCATGTATGTGAAAAATGGTCCAAGTGGTTGAATATTGTTGTAGGACCATGCGTGTGTCTGTCATGTTGCATTACCATGTAATCATTTCTTGTTGCTTCACATTTGCCATCGACACAAGAGTTAAAGTGTCCAGACAAAGAGACGCAGATATACTATAAGCTCTGCAAATGCACTTTGCAATGCAAACGGTATATTTAGATACGAGATAAGTATACAACATGAAAATAGCCCATACAATGGCAACTTGCAGGTGCACTAAAACAACTGTTTGCTAGTCAGACAACAAGGTAAGAATCTCGTATGTCACATCTCTTATGCAAATGTTTGTTTTAAACAGAATAAAGGAAGAATTCACAGAGGTTTCAGATTGAGTCTTTTGCAAAGATTTCCATTTGTTTATCCATTTCTGTTATTAGTCGATTAGTCTTCACTTGAAAACCCTTGTAAACTGAAACCAAAAAAAAAAATATATAAAATAAATAAACAAATTTGCGTTCTTAGTCATATTACGTCTGTTTAAACAATTGGTTTACTTTAAAGTGACCTAATTTTTTTATAAATCTAAACATTATATAACCCTGTTACATAGAAATGTCAGCCAGCCACAGAATGGGGCTTGTATGGGGAGTACCCTGAAGAGGTAGAGAATTCTAAGGATAGACATCTTACTACTGTGATTCTGCTCATCCATGCTAGGGGTAAAGTGGACCACTGAGGCCCCGTACACACGTCCAAGGAACTCGACGGGCAAAACACATCGTTTTGCTCGTCGAGTTCCTTGTGAAGCCGCTGAGGATCTCGGCGAACCAAGTTTCCTCATTAACTAACGAGGAAATAGAGAACATGTTCTCTATTTGGCCCGACGAGATCCTCGTCGGCATCCTCGGCCAAAAGTGTACACACCACTGGGTTTCTCGGCAGAATACGGCTCCGATCGAGTTTCTGGCTGAATTCTGCCGAGAAACTCGGTCGTGTGTACGGGGCCTTAGACATAAGATTAGTAAGATGAGAAAGCATTGGAGGGTAGTTGGCAGCATAGAGGTCTTCTGGGTTGGCAGTAAATTTAAAATCTAAGTATGAGATGTGGGAGGTAGCCCAGGGAAATTATAGAATTTTGCTCAGTTGAGCCTGTAGACTGGATGGTAAGGAAATATTTAGGGCTATCATCTTTTGAGGATTGATAAGGCCAGGCACATGTCCAAAGCGGGATAGGGTAACCAGCAGGTAAGGGGAGGAGATTAAGGATAAAGTCAAGAATACTAGGACTTCGTCCCCAAATAGGCAAAGTTTGTGCTGTTGTTCACCTAATTCTAGGCCTTGGGTGTTTTGGGTTGAAGCGAATCAGGAGTGCCAGTGGCTTAATCGCCCAGGCAAAAATCAACGTATGCGACTCTACTCGTCCATATCCAGACCACGCCCCCCAACTCTATTATTTTAGCATTTTCAGAGCCACAGAATAAGTCATCAAATATGTTTCTCATGTTTAAAAAAAGATGTTGGTTTAACTGTAGTACAGCTTCAGTGTTATATTGTCACATCCTGTGTTTCCAAAGTGTTTCTAAAAACAGTTTACACTGAAGTATAATAAAACACTACATATTAGAGGTCGACCGATATGGGGTTTTCTCTGGCCAATGCCGATATTTAGAAATTGCGGCGGCCGATGGCCGATATATGATGCCGATTTTTTGGGCCGATATGTTAGGCCGATTCCCCCCCCCCCCTTTCATCTCATAAAATCAAACAGTTAGACCCCTTTCACACGGGAGCGTTTTACAGGCGCTTTTGGGCTAAAAATAGCGCCTGTAAAATGCCTGCAAAAACGGCTCCTCTGCAGTCTTAATGTAAAAGCCAGAGTGCTTTCACACTGAGGCGGTGCGCTGGCAGGATGTTAAAAAAAAGTCCTGCAAGCAGCATCTTTGGAGCGGTGTATACCACTCCTCCACCACTCCTGCCCATCGAAATAAATGGCACCGCTGCCGAAGAGCCTGCAAAGCGCTTCTGCAGTGGCGCTACACAAGAGCATTTAACCCCTTCATCGGCCCCTAGCTGGGATATGAGCGCCCCGCTAGTAGCCAAATAGCGCCACTAGAATGACAGTCCAGTGTGAAAGCAGCGGAGTTCCGCTGAAAAAAAAATTAAAAGTCAGCAGCTACAAGTACTGCAGCTGTTGACTTTTAATATATGGACACTTACCTCTCCTGGGCGCCTGCGATGTCGGCACCCGAAGCCGATCTCTCCCTCGGGTGCTGCTGCCACCATCTTCGGTAAGGGAATTAGGAAGTGAAGCCTTGCAGCTTCACTTCCTGGTTCCCTACTGTGCATGCGCGAGTCGCGCTACTCGATCCCACTGGTCCCTGCTATCTTCTGGGACCTGTGCGTCTCCCAGAAGACAGCGGGGGGCGGAGTAGGCTCCAGATGTGGCGTAGGTCACCACAGTCACCACGGTGATCTATGCCTGGAAGAGGGAGCAAATACCTGGATTACACAGGTATCTGCTCCCTCCTCCCCCCTGAAAGGTACCAAATGTGACACCGGAGGGGGGAGGAATCGTGAAACGCGGAAGTTCCATTATTACTCCGCTAAGTAATAAGTGATACAGAAAATTTCTTACATTTAAACATTTATTTTAAACATAACAAGCCTCCAATCAGTGCACTTGTATTTATAATGTAGATAAAAAAATATATATATCTTAAATACACAAAAACAGGTAATCAAAACTTTTGGACTAAAAAAAATAAATAAAAATATGGGCTAACTTTAATGTTTAGCTTTTTTTTAATTCGTTAAAGTGTATTTTTTCCCAAAAAAATGCGTTTGAAAGACCGCTGCGCAAATACCGTGTGACATAAAATATTGCAACAATCGCTATTTTATTTCCTAGGGTCCCTGCTAAAAAAAAATATATAATGTTTGGGGGTTTTCTAGCAGAAATAAATACAGGATTTTTACTTGCAAGCAACAAGTGTCAAAAAAGATTTAGGCCCAGATTCACGTAGAATCGCGGCGGCGTAACGTATCGTAGATACGTTACACCGCCGCAAGTTTTCATTGCAAGTGCCTGATTCTCAAAGCACTTGCATGAAAACTTACGCTGGCGGCCTCCGGCATAAGCCCGCGTAATTCAAAGGGGCGTGTGCCATTTAAATTAGGCGCGCTCCCGCGCCGGACCTACTGCGCATGATACGTTTTGAAATTACCGCCGTGCTTTGCGTGAAGTGACGTCATTTTTTCGAACGGCAACGTGCGTAGCGTACTTTCGTATTCCCGGACGTCTTACGCAAGAACAAAGAATTTTCAAATTTCGACGCGGGAACGACGGCCATACTTTATACAGCACATACGTGGGCTGTGAAAAGTTAGGGCAGCAAAAACGACGACTAACTTTGCGACGGGAAACTAGACTAGCAGCGACGTAGCGAACGCGAAAAACCGTCGTGGATCGCCGTAACTACTAATTTGCATACCCGACGCTGGTTTACGACGCAAACTCCCCCCAGCGGCGGCCGAGGTATTGCATCCTAAGATCCGACAGTGTAATTCAATTACACCTGTCGGATCTTAGGGCTAACTATGCGTAACTGATTCTATGAATCAGTCGCATAGTTAGGAAGACCCTAAAACAGAGATACAACAGCGTATCAGGAGATACGCCATCGTATCTCTTTTGTGAATCTGGGCCTTTGTCTTTAAATGGTTAAACTGAGAACTCTTCTACACTGAGTTCCGTTCATTGAAGTTTAAACATTGTGGCCCGGATTCAGAAAGGACTTACGACGACGTATCTCCAGATACGCCGTCGTAAGTCCAAATGTGCGCCGTCGTATCTATACGCTTATTCAGGAAAGCAGATACGCCTGAATTATGCCAAGATACGACCAACGTAAGTCTCCCATCTTGGGTGCATATTTACACTGGCCGCTAGGGGCACTTCCGTAGATTTACGCGTTGAATATGTAAATGAGCTAGATACGCCGATTCACAAACATACTTGCGCCCGTCGCAGTTAGCTACGCCGTTTTCGTAAGGTGTACGTCCGACGTAACTTTACCCCTCATAAAGCAGGGGTAAGTCATGTTAAGGTATGGGCGTGGGAACAGCGTCGTATTTTACTTTGTTTGCGTAAGTCGTACGTGAATGGGGCTGGGCGTAGGTTACCTTCACGTCTAAAGCATTGAGCCGACGTATCTTAGGGAGTATTTGCGACGTGATTCTGAGCATGCGCGCGCATGCGCCGTTCGTTCGGCCATGCATTTACATGGGGTCACGGTTAATTATAATACAACACGCCCACTGCCTTGCTACTTTGAATTAGGCAGGCTTACACCGGGTCATTTACGTTACGCCGGCGTACATATGGGAGCAAGTGCTTTGTGAATACTGTACTTGCCTCTCAATGTTACGACGGTGTAGCGCATATGAGATGCGCTACGCCTATCTAAAGATGCGCCGATCTCTCTGAATCCCGGCCTGTATTCTTATCTCTGACTTGGCAGGCTGCCCAGGAGGGAGAAGTCGCTTCCAGGGGAAACTTCTCAGGCAACTCGCATTGACTTCTATTACAGAAGCTTTTTAGCAAGTCACGCTGAAGTTTAATCGCGCCAAAGTTTAATCGGCTTTCTTTCCCAGCAAAATCGGCCGATGCCAATTTAATTAAAAAACACCAAATATCGGCCGATATATCGGTCGACCTCTACTACATATGCCATATAACTAACAACCATGCACCTAAATAAAAAACAATGTTTGGAATTAGCCATTCAAGTAACAAACAGAGGCTAATGACAATAAAAACTAACAGTCAGGTTTAATAGTTTTTACTTTGCGCATCATACATCTACATTATCATACAGTGACATTTAAGACACGCTTTGCCTTTTTGACTCTTTATTCTCAGTACTCTGGAGAAAAGGCAACATTTTGCTAAAGAATGCTGATATATTTATGAGTTCCACACAGATGAAAACATTAATGTTGTAGCTAAAGATGCATTTCCCCCATCCTTCTGACCTGATTTCACCCAGTACACCTTAGAAACTAAAGGGAACTTCAGCTATGTCTTCTTAGGGTAAAGCAGTTTACTACTGATCTCCATGTTTAGTGACAATAATAAATCTCTACCTTGCAAATAGTTTCGCCCCTTTCTAAAAGGCAGATGCAGCACATTGCTCACACAACGAGTACAACATTTGTAAGTGTTCCTAACACATATGTAATTATGGTGAAAGTGCACCAAGGGCATGCTAGACCCTGACACCCAAGACATATGCCACAAATCATCTACTGAGTGCTCCTGAGTCTCCTTAGAGATATGGCGATGATATATTCTATGCGTTTTACAATTTGGGAATGTTGTATAATTTATCTATTTTTCAATCCATCTATTATTTATTTTTGTTTGTAAGTTTTCATTCTATATTTTATCAAACTCGTTATTTTATACGGAGAGCACTGTGGGCCAGATCCACAGCCAGCCGCCGTAACTTATCTTTTCCCATTTAAGTTACACTACCTGAAAATTTCTACCTAAGTGCCCGATCCACAAAGCACTTACCTCGAAATTTTCGGGTGTGTAACCTAAATTCCGCAGGCGCAAGGCGTTCCTATTCAAATGGGGGCGAGTCGCATTTAAATTAGGCGCGCTCCCGCGCCGGACGTACTGCGCATGCTCGTGACGTCATTTTCCCGACGGGCATAGCGCGGTTTTACATTACGCCGAGTTTAGTGAATCGCGCCGGGTAAAAAAAGTTGCGTCGGGGAAAAAAAAAGATACGGCGAAAAAAAAAAAAAAAAAAAACATTGTCGCGGGTAAGAAGGGTCTACTTTTACAAGGTGTAAACAGTTTACACTTTGTAAAAGCAGCCCTAAAGTTACGCAGGCAAACTAATACTTACGGAGAAAAAACAAAGCAGAAAAGCTTCGTGGATCTCCGTTAGTGCTAATTTGCATACCCGAAGCGGCATTTCGACTCGAAATGCCCCCAGCGGCGGATGCGGTACTGCATCCTAAGATCCGGCAGTGTAAGTCTCTTACACATGCTGGATCTTCTGTCTATCTCTTGGAAACTGATTCTGTGGATCAGTTCCAAAGATAGAAACAGGGATACGACGGCGTATCAGTAGATACGCCGGCGTATCCCTTTTGAGGATCTGGCCCTATGTACCTGCTTTTTATATCCACATAATCGTATGACACCTGGATTGATATTGTTGTTGGTATAAGCTTTGCCGTTGGTTCCTGGCTTCATTTGGATTTTATTAATAGTGCCCGCTGGCATATGCGTATGTGACCCTCCATAATCAAAGGGTCCTACATGTGAGGTGAGTGGCCATTGTTTACTATTGGTGGAGGTTCATTGCACCCACGGGATCACCTGTGTGTCCTCATATTATCAGCACTGCTTTTTCCTCATGGATGGTATTTTTTACATATGGACATTATTAGTGCTGCATCATCTACATTATTTTTACCTGAGGGATGTTTTGATTATTGACCCTGATGTTTTGCTGCTTTATTTAGGGTTTTATCCATTGCGCTGATTTTATTTCTCATTATTTTTGCCACTCCAAAACCTACATTTTGCTTTGTTTGAACCATTTGTAGGTGGACTTGCTGTTGTGTTTCAGGTCATTGTCCTGCTGCATAACCCAAGTGCACTTGAGCTTAAGGTCACGAACCGATGGCCGGACATTCTTCTTTAGGATTTTCGTAGAGCTCAGATTTCATGGTTCCATCAATTATGGTAAGTTGCCCAGGTCCTGATGCTGTAAAGGAGACCCAGACCATCACGCTAACACCACCATGTCTGACTGTTGGTATGATGTTCTTGTTATGAAATGCTGTGTAAATTTTATGCCAGATGTAACGTGATGCACAACTCCCAAAAAGTAAATTTTTTGTCAGTCCACAGAATATTTGCCTAAAAGTCTTGGGGGTAAGCAAGAAGTTTTTGGGTAAATGTGAGAGAAGCCTTTGTGTTCTTTTTGGTCAGCAGTGGCTTTGGCCTTGGAACTCTCCCATGGAGGCCATTTTTTCCCAGTCTCTTTCTTATTGTTGAATCATAAACACTGATTTTACCTGAGGCAAGTGAGGCCTTCAGTTCTTTAGATGTTGTTCTGTTTTTTTTATTACCTCCTGGATGAGTCACTGTCATGCTTTTGGAATAATTTTTGTAGGCCGGCCACTCCTTGGAAGGTTCACCACTGTTCCAAGTTATATCCGTTTGTGGATAATGGCTCTCCCATGGTTCATTGGAGTTCCAAATTGTTTCTAATCTGTTCTTGTTTTTTTTTTTAGATTGTGGCATGATGTGTGGCTTTTTGTGATCTGTTAGCGTTCTTTACTTTGTCAGGTGATATTTATGTGATTTTTATGATTTAACAGGTCTGGCAGTACTCAAGCCTGGGTGTTGCAAGTAAACTTTAACTCAGCTTTCCAAAAAAATTGTGGTTAATCAGTTAATTCATGATTCAGCATGGGAGAGGGCAATTACTTTTCTTTTTCACATAGGGCCAGGCAGGTTTAAAAAAAATTACATGTCAAATGTGGCATGTAAGGGGGCGAGGTGTGCTTAAAGTGGAAGTTCCACTATAAAAATCACTTGGACAGATGGTTATTCTATATTTACTAATCACTGAAGAGCATATACAAGGCCGATAAACTCACATGCAATAAAAATTAAAATGGAACCAGAAAAAAAGAAGATATTCATAATTATAATAAACAAATATGTTGTAGAGATGGAAGAAATTTTTTTTTTTTTTGACGTGTTATATGAAGTGCATTTTAGGATAAGAATACATGAAAAAACATGTTATCTTCTATACCTTGCATTGCTGTTTCTGTAAGCTTAGTGGATGAAGAGATGTGGTCAGAGGAGTTCTACATTAACCAGTTAAGCCCCGGACCAATATGCAGCCTAAAGACCCAAGGTGTTTTTACAGTTCGGGACTGCGTCGCTTTAACAGACAATTGCGCGGTCGTGCGACGTGGCTCCCAAACAAAATTGGCGTCCTTTTTCCCCCCACAAATAGAGCTTTCTTTTGGTGGTATTTGATCACATCTGCGGTTTTTAGTTTTTGCGCTATAAACAAAAATAGAGCGACAATTTTGAAAAAAATGCAATATTTTTTACTTTTTGCTGTAATAAATATCCCCCAAAAACATATATAAAAACATTTTTTTTCCTCAGTTTAGGCCGATACGTATTCTTCTACCTATTTTTAGTAAAAAAAATCGCAATAAGCGTTTATCGATTGGTTTGCGCAAAATTTATAGTGTTTACAAAATAGGGGATAGTTTTATTGCATTTTTATTAATTTTTTTTTTTTTACTACTAATGGCGGTGATCAGCAATTTTTTTCGTGACTGCCACATTATGGCGGACACTTCGGACAATTTTGACACATTTTTGGGACCATTGTCATTTTCACAGCAAAAAATGCATTTAAATTGCATTCTTTATTGTGAAAATGACAGTTGCAGTTTGGGAGTTAACCACAGGTGGCGCTGTAGGAGTTAGGGTTCACCTAGTATGTGTTTACAACTGTAGGGGGGTGTGGCTGTAGGAATGACGTCATCGATCGTGTCTTCCCTATAAAGGGAATGACGCGATCGATGCGCCGCCATAGTGAAGGACGGGGAAGCCGTGTTTACATACGGCTCTCCCCGTTCTTCAGCTCCGGGGAGCGATCGCGACGGAGCGGCTATAAACAAATAGCCGCGCCGTGGTCCCGGATCGCTCCCCGAGCGGACCCGACCTCCGCATGTAGCGGGGGGGGGGTCCCGATCGGACCCCCCACCCGCTAATAGGCGAGGACGTACGTGTACGCCCATGTGCCTGTACGTGCCATATTGTGGACGTATATGTACATGCGGGGGTCGGGAACTGGTTAACAAAAGTGATAAATTAGTAATCAGGTCCTCTTTAACACTACTCCTATACTACTGTATTCTGAGAACAGGAGTACATTTTACTTTGAAAATGTTTTTATAAAATGCTACTTCAAATTCGGCCACTAGGGCGTTGCTCAGGAGCCGATGCGCGTGCCTGGGGGCCGCGATGTCCTCTGGGCACCTGCAATCACCAGTTACAGAGTCAGGAAAGTGGATCTGTGTGTGTCAACACACAGATCCTTGTCCTGTCAGGGAGAGGAGACCGATGGTGTCTTCCTTGTACATAGGGACACCGATTGGTCACCTCCCCAGTCAGTCCCCTCCCCCACAGTTACACTCACTCCCTAGGGAACACATTTAACCTCTTGATCGCCCCTAGTGTTAACCCCTTCCCTGCCAGTGACATGTATACAGTAATCAGTGCATATTTATAGCAGTCTCACAGTCTTCTGGGACCTGTGATGTGTCCCAGAAGGCTACGGGGGCAGAACTTCTGCTCAGATCACTGTGGCGATCTGACCGGAAGTGGGGGAGCAGGTACCTGTCAAAATTAAGTACCCGCTCCTCCCCAAAAAAAACAAAACAATGTGCCAAATGTAAATGGAGGAGGAGGGGAGGAGCAGTCTCCTTTTTAGGTGAAGTTCCGATTTAAGCCTCGGTACTACTTTATGTCAAATCTAAAATATTTCAGGCTCCTTATAAGTGATGCACATTTATATTGCTTACTGCTCTTATCAAAAAAAATATCAGGGAAATGTAAAAACATCTACATTTGATTAAGGATACTATTACATAAGAGGCTATATTAATCAAAGGCTGTATTATTACAGGCAGGATTGTCTCGTGCTGTGATATTTTATAGAGCTGATTAATCTTGCTGTCTACAACAATCGCTATTTGATGGATTACTCACACTGATATTCAGGCTGCATATCATCACCCAATTTATGAATGTACCTGGAGTTTTTCTGGAGTGGCTTTTAAACTCTTTGATGATTTCAATTCTAAAACTGCCAGTCATTTTAGGAAAACTGCCATCCCAAGGCATTACATCATCCTGTGTCACCTAAGTACGGCCGCCGGGTATGTATTCGCTATGATTTAAATGTTTTTGAAACAATCCTGCTTCTAAGAGCCAGAGACTGGCTGGTTGAAAGAAACTCATTCACTGCAAGGTTGAATGGGTGGGTCCTAAAAGCAGCGCTTCACAAAGACAAGAAAGCGTGACAGGCAGGGAAAGAATGCGATCAAAGGAAAGCGGAACAAAACCCAATCAATGAGTCTTTCCAACCTGTAAATGAATGTATTATTCTACCTCTATAGCATCCTAGTTTTAAATCTGAACTCTGGGAAAATTCTGTTTTGGACTACCGGTACTTGATGTGAAAAATGAATTACCTCTATTGATGCCTGTCTTATGTTTGGCTGTTTCTCTGTTTCTTGGTAAAACTGCTACTTTCTTTCACTCCCCCCCCCCCCCCCACAGTACTGTAAGCACTGAATGTTAAGCACTAAGACTCATAGCGGGTTGCTTGTTGTACACCTCTACATTCCGAAAAATGTATTCTTTTTACTGAATGCAAGGCTTTCTGTGATTACACAGAGGAAATGAAAGTCACAATCACCCTTCCTCCAATCACAGAAAGCCTTGCATTTAGTGAAAAAAATACCAGGCTTTTTCTGAATGGGGGAGGTGTACAATGAGCAACTTGCGATAATCAGGAGGGATTTACAGGCATACCCCACTTTTAAGTACACAATGGGGTTTATTTACTATTGCTGGAGAGTGCAAAATCAGGCTCACTTCTGCATAGAAACCAATGAGCTTCTCACCCCAGCTTGTTTAATTAAGCTTTGGTAATAAAACCTGGAAGCTCATTGGTTTCTATGCAGAAGTGAGCCTGATTTTGCAGTCTCCCGCGATAGAAAATAAACCCTATTGTGCAGTATGCCTGTAGTCACTCTTGTTGCCCTGGTACAAAAAGTTATGGGGAATCCAACTTTTTAGAGTTGTCTCCAGAAGAAGAGGCGACAACTAAGATGGTCAGGCCTCGTATACACGACCGAGAAACTCGCCGGGTGAAACACATCGTTTTGCTCGTCGAGTTCCTTGTGAAGCCGTCGAGAAACTCGACAAGCCAAGTTTCTCCATTCCCGTTAAGGAAATAGAGAACATGCTCTCTTTATGGCTCGTCGAGTTTCTCGACAGTTTCCTCGACGAAAATGTACACACGACCGGTTTCCTCTGCAAAAAAATATCTCCCAGCAAGTTTCTTGCTGGTTTTTGCCGAGAAACTCGGTCGTGTGTACGAGGCTTAAGTCTTTCAAATGGGTTATTCTTTCTGGTGAGAACTATCAATGAGGTGAATTGCATGGTGAGAACTATCATTGAGGGGAATTGCATCCCTCAGACAGGAAGTGTAGGAACATTTCTCCAACAGAACATAGGCAACAAACAAAAAAATAAACTGACAAAGGTGTGATTTCTTTCCTACCCAGTCCAAAATTTTAAATAATGTTTTCCCATCAGATAAAGGAATAGCGGAATTAGGGCACTTTCTCAATGGCTCTTTTATATGTCACATTCTGGAATTGGTAAATGATGGAAGGACTGGATAACGCCTTCCAAATCTGTATGCAAGGCATAATTGGAACTGAAACGAAAATTAGAGATGTGTCTAAAGATGTAATACTCTTCTGCTTGATGTGGGCTTGCACCCCGTTACACCAATGCAATTCATTACTAAGTGTCTCTAATAATTGCTTGCAATGCTGATTATGATACATTGCTGTAAATAGGATGCTATTATTTCAATTGGGTTATAAATAATTTTATCAATCAGTTTCACTTAGCAAAGTGTTTCAGGCATGGGAAGAAAAAGAGACTTTGATCTCCATAATAGCTTCATCATCCCGAACACTGATCTCATGATTAAAGTTTAATTATTTGTCTTATTGAATCATTCTGAGTGACAGAACATTATAAGAAGAATCAAATTTCATGATGTCGTTGTATTTCTATGAAGAATATTGGGTTGTCTAAAGTCACGTAGGCTGAAACTTATGAGAAAAGTGCATAATGTGTAAATAAAAGTGACATGAAGATACCTCCTGTTTTAAGAAAGCTCTATTGTGCTTCTCATTGGTTCAGCGGAGGGCCTTTGGTCCCTTATGTCCCAACCTTCCATAACCTATCTGGTTATATATAACATTTCATTCTTCCCTATGTCCTATTCTGTAGAAGCAATTGTTCTATACACTGTGACTGCACTGGTAATGACTAACAAGCCTAAAATATATGGAATTAATAGATCTGTAATATTAGGTTATAATAGCTGTAAATATAAATGACTGGTATTTGCATGTGGCTTGATTTATATTATGGTGGGTTTGGCACATACCGTTTTGAGACATTTGAAAAATACTCTGATACTTTACTGTGGATTATCAATCATTTAGTGTGACATTGGGTAAAACATGGGGCTTTACAGTTGGCTGGTTAATTAGAATGTTACTTGCTATAAACATACTTGCTCAATGTATATAGTATGCACAGGCTCCAAATTTGGAGGGCAAATAAAAAAACAAGTCAAATATTTTGATAGTCAACAAAAGCTTAAAAAAATATCTGATTGTCAATAACTAGGGATAAGGTTTGGGTTCACCATTACTGTGGATTCAGGGTGAATCCCTTGGAAGTTTACGAATCACAACCTCTTGTTTTAAAACTTTGCAGGTTAAAAACCTATAGTGGCGTGCATAGCCTCTGCCCCTGGTAAGATAAGTCACAAGAGAGAGCCGCTGCTCAAATGCACATCACTGGATCAAGGTGAGGCTCAGGTAAGTATAAGGGAGGGCTGATGGGACAGTTGCACTTAGAAGTTTTTTTTACCTTAATGCACAGAATGTATTAAGATAAAAATCTTCTGCCTTTAGAACCACTTTCATTTTGGCATTGGTACATTCAACGGTACCTATTCGGCAATAGCTTTTCTATTTATCCTACAAATAACCAGGACTCGATAACAAGATTTGCTCACTCCCCCTACAGACTTAGGGGCAGATCCACAAAAGAATTACGCCGGCATATCTATTGATACGCCGCGTAATTTTAAAGTTCCCGCGTCGTATCTTTGTTTTGTATCCACAAAACGAGATACGACGGCATCTGGGATCAATCCGACAGGCGTACGCCTAAGTACGCCGTTGGATCTTAGGTGCATTTTTTCCGCCGGCCGCTAGGTGGCGTTTCCGTCGAATTCCGCGTCGAGTATGCAAATTAGCTAGTTCCGGCTTTTTCCGGCGTATAGTTACCCCTGCTATTATGAGGCGTACTCAATGTTAAGTATGGCCGTCGTTCCTGCGTCGAATTTTGAATTTTTTACGTCGTTTGTGTAAGTCGTTCGCGAATAGGGATTTGCGTAAAATGACGTCACCGTCGTAAGCATTGGCTTGTTCCGGTTTAATTTCGAGCATGCGCACTGGGATACCCCCACGGACGGCGCATGCCCCATTCAAAAAAAACATTGTTTACGTCGGGTCACAACATATTTACATAAAACACGCCCCATCACATCCTTACGCCGCCAAAGATACACTACGCCGTCGTAACTTACGGCGCAAATTCTTTGAGGATTAAAAAAAAAAGTTACGGCGGAGCAGTGTATCTTGGATACGCTACACCCGGCGGAGAGAAGCGCCGATCTACGTGGATCTGCCCCTTAGATTAGATTTATCGCACAATTTGCAAACCTTGAACAAGATTTACAAAACTGTTTGCAAACCGAACCCAGACAGATTTGCTCGTACCTACCCAAAGCAACCAATCAGGTGTCCAACTGCAGGATGGAGTTGAATCTGCTGGGTTGTGATCAATTTGGGTAAAATGAGTCACATCAAAATCAATTTGAGTATGAATGCAAAATATTCTGCTAGTATTAAACTAAGCCATTTTAACTTTCTAAAAATTGAACAAAGTTTCATGATTTGATGTGACAAGACGCAATGACTAAGTGGAATCCAAATGCAATCACACATACTAAGAAACAAATACACATAAGAGCTGCAAGACAGGAACTGAGTATAGTAGCTAATAGAAGATTCTACTCATTTGTTGCTGTTAAACCCTTAGGTCATATTGATTTTGAGTGAAAATTTTCATTAAAGCTGGTCATAGAAATCTATGAGCCGTTGAGTTTAGGACACGATCCTCAAAAAGAATGCTCTAGTCACTCAAAGGTCTTTTTTTTAAAAGATCTCTCCTGCATGCTTAGAACTCTAAAAAAAATAAGAGTTTCAGTAAAGGTAAGGTGATTGAGACTCAAAAACCTCTGGGGCATGTTAGGACACCACCAAGTGGTAAAATGGTGGCACAATGTGGTGTCAAAAAGTGTACATCCGTGTAATATGGTTTTGAAGAGTGTAAAATTTGCCCTCACAAGCCATATTATTGTCTCCATTATAGTTTTCTCTACTGGTCTAATTAGTTCCACTAACTGTAGCATAATAAAAACAGCCATTAGAATTATACTTGACTTAAATCACTATTATAACCCTCATCATTAAAAGTTCATAAAATATGTACAACAGTACTATATTAAAGGTCAGCAAGCAAAAAACCTACATAAGTACACTGGCACCACAATTAAGTGGACAGCGTGTAATGTAAGTATGTATAGCTGAAGAGTGTCATCAGGGGCTGACACTGCACTGACAATTTCCACGTTACAAAGATGAAAAGAATTCCTCAGTCCACCCTTTGACCCAGCATTTTGCTTGTCGGCTTTTAATATACCGTAGTTCTTGTAAGCTTTTTTTTTATAAAAAAGGTATCGCACTCTTGGAGTTATTTCTGTTCTATACAGAACCAGGAAGTATTTGTTGTTGCTGATGTGGACACTTTGTAATCTGTGGCTGGATTTCCCTAAATTACGTACAATAACTTCTATATACACAATACAGTGAGGTCTGGATGTCTGGTGAGCCTGCATCTTTATCATCTGGTGGAGGTGGTGTTCCTATGATTTGGACTGGCATTAATGTCACTTGCATGCTAATTTGACCTTTTTAAATATGTGAGGTCTTCTGATCTGGTGAGTGGTGGTGTTGAACAAGAGAAAAAGGACTGATTATGTTTCAGCATTCTTGAAGGGTCTAGGAAGTCTCACTTTATATCTGCAACCTTATGTATACTGAGAAAAATAAACCTTTGGTGGTTCCTGAGCTGAGAGAAAGGTTGCCCCTGCATCAGAGTAGGGGCAGATCCAGGGTCTAGTCTCAGTAGGGGCACTGCCAGAAAATAACTGAATTTAATGTATAATACAGTTTACAGAGGTCAGTAGGGTGTAGGCCAGTGTGCAGAGAACAGCAGGGCAGAGGACAGGGGTCATTAGGATGAAGAGCAGTGTACAGGGATCAGAAGAACAAAGGACTATGTGTTGCCAGGGGGGTAAAAACTGCACACACTGGGGGGTCAAAACGGCACACACTGAGGGGTCAGAACGGCACACACTGGGGGGTCAGAATGGCACATGCTGGGGGGTAAGAATGGCACACTCTGGGGGGTCAGAACGGCACATGCTGGGGGGGGGGGCAGAACAGCACAGGCTGGGGGGTCAGAACAGCACACGCTGGGGGGGATCAGGAGAGCCTACAGTGGGGTGGGGGATCAGGAGGGTATACACAGGGGGGATCAGGAGGACATACACTGGGGGGGATCAGGAGGGCATACACTGGGAGGATCAGGAGGGCATACACTAGGGGGGGTCAGGAGAGCCTACACTGGGGTGGGGGATCAGGAGGGCATACACTGGGGGAATCAGGAGAGCTTACACTAGGGGGGGCAGGGGAGCTTACACTGGGGGGGATCAGGAGAGCTTACACTGGGGGGGGGGTTAGGAGGGCATACACTGGGGGGGTCAGGAGAGCTTACACTGGGGGGGGGATCAAGAGGGCATACATAGGGGGGGATCAGGAGGGCATACACTGGGGGAGGGATTAGGAGAGCTTACACTGGGGGGGATCAGGAGAGCTTACATTGGGGGGATCAGGAGGGCATACACTGGGGGGGGTCAGGAGAGCTTACACTGGGTGGATCAGGAGAGCTTACACTGGGGGGATCAGGAGGGCATACACTGGGGGGATCAGGAGAGCTTACACCAGGGGGCAGTCATAATCCTTTAATTAGTTAAATTGCTCACTAATCTACATGAATAGAAGATGAATAAGATCACATTTGCCAGCTAACAGTATCTCCTATGCTAAGCTGCAGTAACTCAGCAGACTCAGCATAGAGGTGCATTTGTTTAAAACATTGACACATGTCTGTAGCCCAAACTCGTTTGTTAGTTTTGGATAGCGTGGAGAAGGAATAGAACTCCTAACAGGTTTTACTGTAGTCTCCACTGGGGAGATTCCTTCACTTCCCGTCTAGTAAAAAGAATGATGCCAGGACAGGAAGTGAGGATAAATCTCTCAAACAGCAATACAGGCAGATGGAAAAATGGGCAGGCAACCGAGAGCGGAGAATTTTAGCATGGATCCTTCTAATTGAATCTCTGACCTTCTACTAATGGTAAGCGAGATGCCTGACCAATCGTGACAGTTCTATTTAAAGACTCTATGCTCTCTACCATAGCACTGATATATTTTAAATTACAAGTAGGGAATACTAGAAATGGGGAGTGTGTTTGGCCCCCAATAAGTATTGGCTTTATTCTGCTATGAATCAATTTTATCATTAAATTACCCTGGCCTCTTGGAAGTTTGTTTATACATTGGATTGCATGTATGTATGTAGCTTTTTATTGTTATTTGTTTCCCTGGTGAAGATTTTCCCTCACTTTTTGCCTGGTTGAAGATTGTCCCCAGAATGGAAAGTGAGGGGAAATCTGTTGAATGGAAAAACTGACAGAAGTTCCAACTATTTCCCTGTTTCATCTAAAACTTAAAAAAAAAAAAAAAACAGTTCAAATAAATAAATTGTGATTACAACTACACTTTAATATTTTGATTATATACATAAAGCTTTCTTTTACATATATATCTAAAACATAAAAAGAAAAAAGACTATACAATTCCTTTAATGTACATATACTGTAGATTTAGTATGCATGCAATACAAGATTGCTACACATAATAAATAAATATAAGTAACCTGTCATTTGATAAGGAACGGTGGTCACATAACATGAACATGCCTCAGTGTGAAAATGAGGCTACTTAAATGACAGAATTTGAGGAATTTCATTTCTACTTGCAATTTTTCACTTGCACTTGTCAGGGAATTTGTCTTCCTTCTCTGTGATAAATCGCCTTTGATTAAAACAAATAGCGCACAATTTTCAAGCCCATATTGACTTGTAGCTCAATCCCCTGGTAATGTCATCATTCGGAATGTTTATTGAGTATGTGAAGGCTCGTACACACGACCGAGTTTCTCGGCAAAAAACAGCAAGAAACTTGCTGGGAGATATTTTTTTGCCAAGGAAACCGGTCGTGTGTACATTTTCGTCGAGGAAACTGTCGAGAAACTCGACAAGCCAAAAAGAGAGCAAGTTCTCTATTTCCTCGACAGGAATGGAGAAACTTGCCTTGTCGAGTTCCTCGACAGCCTAACAAGGAACTCGACGAGGAAAACGTTGTGTTTCGCCCATCGAGTTCCTCGGTCGTGTGTACGAGGCTTCAGTTAGAGAGAGGTTAGATTTTTCCCAGAATATATTTATCGTGTTCTTAGGTAAAATTAAAGTGTCAGTCCACCCAAAACTGATATTTCGGTTTTTAGTAGATACTGAGAAACAAGCCACTTGACGGTTTCTTGGATTTCTTAGGGGGCTATAGTGGTACGATTTCCATACTTGAAATCCTAGGTCTGCACACTTACTGTGGTCATTCCCTCTTTCCTCTTTCTGTCAATCACCAAGCACCATAAATGTCACATGGAGGTGAGGATTGGGGATTTGGCCTTGTGCAAGCTTCCAGTAGACCAGGGCTTTTTTACTTTCTTCCCGTTAGAGAATGGAGCATTACAGAAGCAAAGGTAAGGTGAGCATAAACATTACCCCACATACTCAGCACACAGGTTCACTTTAAATGTTATTTAACTTTTCAATTAGCTTTCGAATAAAATCAAGACCGACTTGGGAAAACCCTCCTTTTCAATGCGATGATGTCTATGAAAATTGCTGGGTTTTGCAAAACAGGGTATCACATGAATTTCACATGAACTTAAAGCGGGGTTCCAACCACAATTAGCATTTTTTAAATGTATGTCCTTTCATCATGCGTTTTTATCATATAAATCCGGTCACTCATTATTTTACAATCCGCCGCCGCTCCGCATAATTATTCAAAAAAGATAGTTTATAAAACTATGTCCACACCCTTGCATTTTGCTTGTGGGCATTGTGAAGCCCACAAGCACTTACTTCCTGGAAGTCTTGGATGGGGAGGGATAATTGGGTAGCGCACTGCATTAGAGGGAGATGATGTCAGGATCGTAGGTGATTCCAAAGGCAGATTTCGTGGGACTGCATAGCAACAGGCATTTCCAGATGAGTAAAACATTTTTTTTTATTTTTTAGGTCTAATGAGCACAATAATGAAAAAAAACATTTGGGATGGAAACTCCACTTTAAGTGAACTTTCAGAATAGCTGTTATCTATCACTGGTGTCTCTCATAAGCAAAGATGCCACCTTTACATAATATGGGGCAAAGTCCATATTGTCCATATTGCCAAAACCGACAAACCTCCTGACAAATGTGCTCACCTTTCTTTCTGAAGATGCTAGCTGCCTGGCTATCATATCTGGTTGCGAAACATTCACTGATCCAGAACAAGTATAAAGATAAGGAACTCTTACTTTACTCTGATGCCTCGTACACACGATCAGTTTTCCCGACGGGAAAACTGTGAGGAGAGCTTTTGGTCGATGGGAGAACTGCCCAAAAACCGCCAGACAAAAAAGAGAACTAGTTCTCTTTTTTCCCGCCCGAAAAACCGGCGGACTTTTGCCTGGCGGTTTTTGGCAGTTTTCCTATGGGAAAAACTTTGATGGAGCATACACATAGCCGGGATTCCTGGCCAAGGCTCCATCGCAGTTTTCCTGTCGGGAAAACCGGCCATGTGTAGGGGGAAAGACTGACCAAACAGGTTCTCGGCTTTCCCCTCTGGATTTCTGGCGGGAACTTTTCCTGACGGAAATCCCGCATGTGTGTACGGGGTATGATTTTATTTGCAGGTTTGTCACAGACCCCGAAGCCAGATGCAGCTAAACATCTAGCATCTATAGAAGGAGCTCAGGAGAGGAAAATTCCAGGAACATTTCTTTTTAGGCCTAGAAAGCCTAAAGAAAGGAGGAAATTAGTTGCATGGTGGGAAATTTATAGCATATATTCAAACCAGCTATTCCAGTCACACACTTAAAACATTTTTTAACGGGAGACTGATTGGCTAAGATCACACCTATGCGGTGGATACAGTGATCTACTGGCCACAGAACTAGCACCCTTGCACTCAAATGATGTTTCAGCTATGACTGATAACTCCCAGAGAAGGCCTGGGCCAGGATGCAAGAGCGCATTTGTCTCCTGGGACAGTACAAATAAGATGGTGGACCCAGTGCCGGATTTATAAGAGGGCAAAAGGGGCAATTGGACCCTTGCCAAAGGGGACCCCATACTTCCTTTATAAAAAAAGTAATAATTTAAAAATCTGATTTATTATTTAAAAAATAATAAAGTGTCCAGGGTGAGAGTCAGGATACAGGACAGTTAAGCCTGACTTCAAAAGCTAAGAAAGGGATGAGGGCTTCTGGCAGATGTTTTACTTTTCAACGTCTCATATTATTTTGCTATTCAAAAAAAATCAAAGCAGGCTTTCCACAGCTACGCTGTGCATGGCTTAGTGTCCTTCACTATATCCTCTATATCTATGGCTTAGTGTCCTTCACTATATCCTCTATATCCTGGTATAATGGTATAATGTATGCAGACTCTGAGACCAGAGAGGACCTAATCACCTCTGATCAAATACAGGACATGCGTGGCCTTGGTTCAGAATTCAGCCAGAATGACATATCAGAGTGGTGGTCGAAATTGGTAGAGAGCAGAGAACCTACTTTCTTTATGTGTCTTATGTGTGGTAGTGAAGCCGACTTCTAACCAGTGGGTTTTTTTCTGTGTCTTTTTAGAACTTAACTTAAAGCGGGGGTTCACCCGAAAAAATTTTTTTAACATTAGATTGAGGCTAATTACAGTTAGCAGAATCGGGTGTTTTTTTTTTAAATCAATGCAGTACTTACCGTTTTAGAGATAGAAGTTCTCCGCCGCTTCCGGGTATGGTCTTCGGGACTGGGCGTTCCTATTTGATTGACAGCCTTCCGACAGTCGCATACAGCGCGTCATACAGCGCACCAACGTTCGGCTACTTTCGGAAACTGGTGACGTGCTGTATGCGACGGTCGGAAGGCTGTCAATCAAATAGGAACACCCAGTCCCGCAGCCCATACACGGAAGCCACGGAGAACATCTATCTCTAAAACGGTAAGTACTGCATTGATTTTAAACAAAACACCCGATTCTGCTTCCCGTAATTAGGCCCAATCTAATGTTAAAAATTGATTTTTTTGGGTGAACCTCCACTTTAATGAATATTTTTTAGAACAAATGCAGTTTATCATTCATTTCAGTTCACTTTTATATTGGTCATATCATTTAATTTCTATGTTGAGGGGCCCCCAAACTTAAAGGTCTAAATCTGGCACTGGGGGGCTCTGAGGAGCAATGATCCCCCATTCAGACCTCATCTAGAGCAGAAAATGTAGTCAGGGATCAGATTTTATTTTGATTATGACATGATATTATATTTAGGTGAGTCCATGTCATTTGCACTGAGAAGTTGTATTTAGGGGAATTGGTATGTGTATAGAGAGAAGCAGTCATCTTGCTCATTGTGTAAAGTATTTGTTAACAATTCATACAACATGTATATGTGAAAATGTGTCCTTCAAGGCACTACCCACCTTTCACCATGCCCACCAATTATGGCAAATTTGCATCAAGCTGTGTGGTGCATTTTTATATTAGCCTTCAGAAAACTGTCCCTACCGTGAATGGCCATGTTGGCAGTGGTGTATTTAGGTTTTGTGCTGCCCTAGGCCTGACTAAACTTGTGCACCCCCTTATTTAAATATGACCCACCCCCTTCCTGTCAAGGCCACACCCCTTTATGTTTAAGACCCACCCTGACATTTTCGAGTGGGGACACTAGTTCTCAATGCCTGGGTGGGGGGAATGGATTCCCTTAATTTGCATATATTTCCTATCACTTCCTGTTTAGCTATGGGGCAGAGAGTGAAGGGAAATCTCTGCAATGGGACAGGGATGGTAAAAAAAAAAAAAAAATTGACAGGGGCTATAACCCTCCCTATAGTGTTGCCTATGGTTCTACTTCAAGCACAATTTCTGATAATTTTATGGAGAGGACTAAGAAGATATAACCATGCCAATGGTACAGCAGAAACATAGCACAGTGAGGAAGGTTTGTGGTCCATGATGATAGGACAGTCAAAATTAGAAACAGCTTGCATTACACCAACAGTGTAGCACAAGCCAGCGGGGACACTTTCCATGCTGCCCCCCTGCAAAGTGCTGACCTAGGCCTGGGCCTTGTTGGCCTAGGCCAGGATACAGCGTTGCATGTTGGTCCCCAGATCAAAAGTTTCCAGTTATTCCTTTAACCTCCCTGGCGGTATGATTCTGTCTGAAACAATTATTTGCAAGGAAATTTGGCGTTTTATACTGTAGGCCTGTGATTTTTAGGAATAACTCACTTAAATCTGACCAAACAAGAATCTAATAGGCATCCCGGGTATGACATTTTTTTAAAAACAACATTTTAAATTATAATATAATAAATAATTATAAATAATTATAACACATAATAATATAATTAAAAGAAAAAATATTCAATAATGTAATCAACTCAAAATCACTGAAATTTTCCCAGTTGCAGAATTGTTGCTGTCATTATTTTTTTTTTTTATGACGAATTTCCCCACAAATCGCTATCGCACAATTCTGCAAGTGATTATAATTTATTATCGCTGTTTTCTAGCTGATCTAAAAGCATTTTTGACATAAAAAGACACTTTTGGTTGCTATTGACAATCTACAGTTTTCAGGCAGAAAAAAAGGTTTTTATTATATAAAATGACATGCATGACACTGGGCAGACCACTAGGGACAAGGGGGGTGTGTTTTTTTACATACAGTACTGTAATCTATAAGATTACAGTATACTGTATGCAATGTGTTTGTTTACTTTTTTGAATTTGGCGCCGATCTCCGCTCCCGTGCGTCGTAACATCGCAGAGAACGGAGATCGGCGGCACAGGAGGACGCTGTGTGAATCGAGCGAGGTCCCGCTCGCTCACACAGCGTGGTGACATCGCTGGATCCAGGAGAAGGTAAGCCAGCGCACGCTGCAGGCTCTGCATGTCTACCCCGAGCGTGACTCGGGGTTACCGATCGTAACATGAAAAACCAACCCCGAGTCACGCTCGGGGATACCGCCAGGGGGGTTAAAAACTATTTCTGAAATAATTCCAATGTAAATATTTCAAGCCAGTTTGCCTTTTAGGTTAATAATTTTCATATCAAGTTGCATTTGTCAAAGTACATTAAGGAAATAAATCCCCTTGGTTAAAACACTGTAATTAAAAATCCTCTTATCATGCTTAATACTAACTGATTTGAGATTTTATAATATATTGACAGTAGTCATCAGAGCAAGTAGTAAGGACGGATTTCCTCAAAGAGGACACAAGCAGGAAAAAACACCCGACAGAGGTTCTAACTCTTCCTTATTCTCTCTAAAACCAGAACATATTGTGTCTGGAAATCAACTTTAAGATAATACATCTAATTTAGAATGTTCTTATTATAACCGCTTTTAACAAACCTAATTACTAACTGATTGTGTGAGATTTCCTTGAATGACCTTCATCAAACAAAGAAAAGTGAAATAAGTGCTTTCAATATAATGCTGCATAGTACAATTAGTAAAAGTGTCCTTTAAATATTTACAGAGCAAGACTCAAGTACCCAATTGCATGAAATTGCCAGTTAAGTGACATTTTAAACAGCTGAAAAAACTTCAGTTGGTCACAAAGGTCTGCAAAATATCAGGCCACTGTAATTATAATGTAGAAAGAACAGCTGCTAAATGTTGTATCAAAGACACCCTACCGGGTAAAACCTGGAGGGTATTTTGGCTTTCAAATCTCTGAAGGGAAATTTCTAGGGAAGAATTTAACAAAACTACACAAACAGAAGGCAAAAACTGTTTTTTTTTGTAGATTGCTGATTAGTAAAAATATGTAAGCAGAATATTGAGATAGTACTAAAAATATAGGTAAGATTTTGGACAACTTGCAAAGGAGACACTATTAGACTTCATTTATCAACCTGTATTAACGGTTTAGTGCGTCCTAAACAGATATTTTAAGTTTGCTTAGATGCAAATGAGTCTAATCTCACATGGGCTCTGTTGCTGAAATATTTGCACCAAAGATCTGTGTACCCACCCCAGTGGACAGATATATATTATATATATTCTGTATTGTAAAATAAATTTGAAATCGACAGAGGAAGCATCCCAATGTTTCCACTGTAGATTTCAAATGCATTTTACAATACAGAAAATATACGAGGAGGACTAAAGTTATATAATAGGTATAATGGTAAGGGTTCGTATTGACAGGCTTTTTTTTTTCACTTCAAGTGGGTTTTACATTCAAATGCAGCTCTAAGGAAATCCAAAACTCACTTGAAGAAGGTTAAATGCGGGTCAAAGGGAGACCAACTGCAGGTTATAGCATACTAGCTCATTATGTATTACTTACCTGAGATCGAAGCCCCTGTAGCGGTGCTCGTTCCTCACCTCCACCACCATCTTTCCCCGAGAGTCTTTCTCATATAGCGGCTCCGGTTCTGTGACTGGCTGGAGCCGCGATGACGTCACTCCTGCAAATGCACGCGGGTGCCGCCACTAACGGCATGATCGCCGTTAGTAACGGCACGCTCAGTGCACTGTTGTCTACGGGGCATGCGCCATAGACATCGGTGCCTGTCTTTTGGAAATATCTCCTAAACTGTGTAGGTTTGGGAGATATTTCTTTCACCTACAGGTAAGCCTTAATCTAGGCTTACCTGTAGGTAACAGTGGTCTGTAAGGGTTTACAACCACTTTAAACTGGAATAAACCTATGCCATCAGCGCAAATCTGAAGATTGTAAACACAGGCTCTGAAGAGATGTTTTTCTGCTGCAATCCCTGAATGATACAGTATATGTAGCCATTATGTTTTTCACCCCACCAGTGTTTCAGTATTTTTGCATTATCATGTTTTTTTAGAAAAAACTCTTTCTGACATCCGCAGCCACCAGTTACTTTGGCATGCCCAAGATATCAACAGTAGTTGAATGTGTAGACACAATCCTAATACACTCAGGCTAAGCTCTGTCCTAGAAGCCTCACAAACATACACTTGTCTTGGTCCAGGATACAGGTTACCAATGCTGAGGATAGAGGCATGAGAAATGTGATATATGCTTATTTGGACATTCCCTTTTTTTGATCAGTTGGCAGTTGGGCACCTGCCATGAAATGTCAATTGATCTGACCTAAAAATATCTAATATTTTTTATCTCAAGTCTACAGCCAGCTTTAAACGTTGTGTCTTCAATCTAACCACATTGGGTGGTGGAATATGAGCACATTTGTTAACTCTTTTATAAATTAAACAAAAAAATCAAGCAATCTCTACCAACCCAGCAGAAGCAGGGACATTTTATGCATAAACACCAACTCCCACCTCCACACCTCTGTTGTCCAATAAACTGTAGAAGAGCCTGGTTTCATGGAATACCAAGACAGTAAAGTTCTGAAAAGGTTGAGCAGAGTTTATCCGATTCCATCTTCAAAAGTGCCCAAACCCTACTATCCAATGGGGCTTCTAATAGCAACAGTCCACCACAAGATTTCTACCTATAGTAAGTCCATACCATTTGTTTGTCAGTCGCACAGAACTGGAATTTTTCCTTAGAAGAGGGTCTCTTTTTATTACAAAAAATAAATTATGGGTGGCCAAAGCTCAGGCATGTGTACTGTAGATAATAATGTATGTGGATTTTCCCAGTCCAAGACAAAGTTACTTAAAAGTTAACATGCCTCTACCAATTAATTGTATCCTTTAGTAACAGGACAAGATGCTGATACATTCTGTATATCTATTATATACTCTATACAGTAAAACTTTGGTTTAAAGCCTCGTACACACGATCAGTCCATCTGATGAGAACGGCCTGAAGGACCGTTGTCATCAGTTAACCGATGAAGCTGACTGATGGTCCGTCGTGCGTACACACCATCAGTTAAAAAACAGATCGTGTTAGAACGTGGTGACGTAAAACACGACGTGCTGAAAAAAAGTTCAATGCTTCCAAGCATGCGTCGACTTGATTATGAGCATGCGCGGGTTTTTAACCAATGGTTTTCCATACTAACGATCGGTTTTGACCTATCGGTTACCAGTCCATCGGTTCAATTTTAAAGCAAGTTCTCATTTTTTTGGGGCCTACACACGATCGGTTTGGACTGATGAAAACTGTCCTTCAGACCGTTCTCCTCTGGCGATCCTATCGTGTGTACGCGGCCTCAGAGTAACTTGGTTTGAGATCGTTTTGCAAGAAAAACTAAAATTTTTAATTCATTTTGACTTGATATACAAGTAATGTCTTGATATAAGAGTAGTGTCATGTCACAACTGAGTATAAAAGTGAAGAGAGGCGCCTCTAAGTGTAGTAATATGGTTACATTTAATGAAGGTACAACATTTAGCAACTCACATGGTTGATGAATAAAACCGGCACATCTAAGTATACAGGCATCAGGGGTAAAGATGTCCACATAGACCGTCCTCCACACCGCATCAACGTCATACCTTCCACACTGCACTCCACGAGCGCTTCAAGCCTCGCTTTCAGATCCCTCTACTGCAGGGTAGTCTCCCCGATTCTGATTGCAGACTTGCAGGGGTGAGAGCTGACAATGCGGGGGATGGTCTATGTGGACAGCTTTACACCATCAACCATGTGAGTTGCTCAATGTTGTAATCATCAACCATGTGAGTTGCTCAATGTTTTACCTTCATTAAATGTAACCATATTGCTACACTTAGAGGCGCCTCTCTTCTCTTTTATACTCTGTAGCTCCTGCTGGATTTGGCTTCTAATCCCCTTGTGGAGGCTTCCATTTGTGGATGGACATTGTATGGTTACACAACCCATTACATTGCTATAATCTTTTTATATGGACTATAAACTGAAGGACTTATGAATAAATGGTTGTGGAACGAATCATCTGAGTTTCCATTATTTCTTATGGGGAAATTTGCTTTGATATACAAGTGCTTTGGATTACAAGCATGTTTCCGGAACAAATTATGCTTGCAATCCAAGGTTTTACTGTACTTGGATTGAACTGTACATTACAGGAAGAAAACCCACTCTCAAACCCATCTTTCTAGTAGATTCACTTTGAGAAAATGGTTCATATTGTTTTCTTCACTGTTTTAATTCAGCATAAAACAAACAGGCCTGGTGTCGAGGTCTCTGCTGTAATAGGTCCTATGCAAACATATTACTTTACTTATTTTTTAGATGAAAGGGCTGGTTTCCCTTATTAATCACTAAATAAACAAATACACCAGGCTACAAGCTTACAGCCCAGAAGGGAAATCGTGTCATGCTTTTGTAGGATAACAGAGCAAACATCACTATTGTCCCACGCAAAAGCAAAATGGAAGAGAGAACAATTAGAAAAAGAAGAGACATATCGTGTTACTGCCCTGTTAGATGAGCTACTGAATTTGTTAACTGACATCTGGAAGCAAGCTTAGATGGCTGTTAATGCTCCATGTCCCCTTCTAAATGTATTTCAATGCACATAGACTGGTTTCTATCTCTCGAGGAGAACATCTGAGATGGGATATTTACATGGATTTTCTTTTGTTGTTCAACTCATTGTCTACAGGCTAACAAGGCACAAAGCATTCATTTCCAGACTGTATATTTCATATGTTTACAATTTGGGATTTTTCTTTACATGACTATGGAGCATACTTATCAACAGGTGAAATCATAACATGTACCACTTTTTTGCAAAAACTGTAATTTTGACCACTTCATGCAATTGTGAAAAATTGATAGTTTCAAGATGCTCAATAGAAATTCAGCTGCACTTGCTTTAAATGGATTATCATTTTTTTATTTCTTTTTTATTTGATAGCCTATGAAAAATACATTTTGCAGTCTTAGTCAACAAAATATTTATTTTCATCCCTAGAAAGTTTACCATTTCTGTCAATATAGAGAGGGGAAGGGTGGCCTTTCATATGTCTATCTTTTTTAATAGCTGTTTATTTATGGAAAAATATATATATATTTTAAATTTTTAGAATAAAATAAAATAAAGAAGTATTTAGTATATGTAACATACATAGTCAATTAAATCATTATGTACAAAAAGGTTGAAATATCAATTTTTTAAATAACAATAATAAAGTAGCAAATAATATTAATCATGGTGCACTGTAGATATATATATATATCAGAGTTTGAAAAGAAGGGGAGAAAGCCCAGAGTATTTTCAGTATAAAGGATTTGGGTAAAGTCAAAGTGAGAAAAAAAATAAGGGGGGGGGGTGTAGAGGAAGAAGAAGGGAGGAATGGGGAAGGGGGGGGGGAAGATATGGCAAAGGATTTTATTTAAAGCGGGGGTTCACCCCCCAAAAAAAATTTAACATTACAATCAGCCGAGTTGTTAGAATGACATTAGGCTGTTTTTTTTATTTCCTTGCCGTACATACCGTTTTATATATATATGTTCACCGCGGCTTCCGGGTATAATCTGTGGGACTGGGCGTTCCTAATTGATTGACATGCTTTCGACCGGCGCATACAGCGCGTCACGAGTTGCCGAAAGAAGACAGACTGCTCTATACGGCGCCTGCCTTCTTTTAACGTCCTTGGCTTTGTGCGGCTTTGTGTGGTGATATCTGAATGATGCCTGCATCTACAGGCATCATTCAGATATCACCGTCTTCAGCCGCCGATTCTGTGCACTATAAGAACAATCAAAGCGGCAGTTCAGCCGCTTGATCATTCTTATAGGCGGCGGGAGGGGACGTCCCCCCTCCCGCCGCCATCCAGGGCTTCCCCGCGCTCTCCCGTGCCATCTGGGGGCCAGAGAGCGAATCGGTCGGCGATGTCTGGGAAGCATAGAGATGACTGGTGACCAGATGGTCACCAGTCATCTCTATGACCGGCGGAGGCCTGTGCACGACGTTATGACGTCACGCCCGGTACCCGCAAGCAAACAAAGCCGCAATTGCGGCTGTCGGCATGTGATCTGTGATTTTTTTTTCACAGATTTCATGCTTGTAAGCCTGGAGGAGAGATGTGGGGTCTTATTGACCCCACATCTCTCCATAAAGAGGACCTGTCACAGTGATTCCTATTACAAGGGATGTTTACATTCCTTGTAATAGGAATAAAAGTGATAAAAAAAAAATGTAAAAACAAGTGTAAAAATAAAAAATTAAGTAAAATAAAAATAAAATGTAAAAAAATATTTTTTAAAACATCCCTGTCACTGGTAGCTCTCACGCAGAAGTGAACACGCTTGCAAAACCCCACATGTGAGGTATCGCCGCGTGTGTTAGAGCCTGTGCAACAGTTCTAGCACTAGACCTCCTCTGTAACTCGAAAATAGTTACCTCTAAAAAAAATTAAAACGTCGCCTATGGAGATTTTTAAGTACCAAAGTTTGGCACCATTCCATGGTTGTGCGCAATTTTAAAGTGTGACATGTTAGGTATCTATTTACTCGGCGTAACATCATCTTTCACATTATACAAAAAAATTGGGCTAACTCTACTGTTTTGTTATTTTTTAATTCATAAAAAAAGGCGTTTGAAAAATTATTGCGCAAATACCGTGCGTGAAAAAAAGTTGCAATGACCGCCATTTTATTCCCTAGAGTGTCTGCTAAAAAAAAATATCTAATGTTTGGGGGTTCTGATTAATTTTCTAACAATTTTTTTTTTGATTTTTACATGAAGGAGAGTGCCAAAGGAAGTGCTAAAATAGGCACGGTATTAAGGTTCATTTAAAGTGGTTGTACACCCTTCTCCTATAAGAAGGCTCACCTGTAGATACCGTGAATATTTCCTAAACTTGCACTGTATCAGCATGTGCCAACGTCATCGGCACATGAAGGAACAGCTCACTGTTTCTTAAGCTTCTGTGCCATTACCGGTGGCTCCTGCGCGCATGCGCAGGAGTGACGTTATCGCGGCTCAGGCCAATCACAGTGCCGTAGCCTGCAATACTCGTAAATAACTCTGGGAGACATGTCGCCGGCCACCGCGGTGTGGTGGGACCACTGCGGGGCCTTGATCTAAGGTAAGTATTTCATTATGCCTTTGTCTTGCATGTTTTGTTTTTTTTTCTCTCATGGATTTACAACCACTTTAAAAAGGATGAGATGTCGCAAGATGGAGTATTTACAGAGCACAGAACTACAATTTATAAGGTTCCTCTTACTGATAATTTTGCCGGACAGAAGAGTATTTTTTATCATTTCCATTAATGTGTTGGTATCCTTTTTTGGCAGTAAGGGACATCATACTTTACACTGCTTATGGAATTAACTGCCTGATTGATGCTCAACCTGAGATGAGTTAGAATGGGTTGTGATGGGTTTCAAGAGAAGGTAATTTACGAAAATCACGCTTGTCTTTCTGGGAAGCAGTTTGCTTTCTTTCAGTCCACATTTTTTGCAGGCAGATGGTACATTTTGCATACTTTTTCACTGAATGAAAACATTTTTGCAGGATTTTGTCACGTAAAAATATGGTAATATGTAATAAATCATAAAATAAAGAGAAGAGATCTTGTTGTTGTTCCCCACATATAGTTTACCTTAAAGAGGAACTGCATTATTTTTACATAATTTGTAATAAAAACATCTTTACCATTCTGAAGCTTCCCTCCAATCACTTTGCATATTATTTTATATATACTGTGATTCTGTACTTGCCAAATATGCTGCAGAAATCTCCCTCCACTGAGTCTGGCTGCATCCATTTTAACTGTGGGCAGCTGAAGCTGCTGCCTGTTCACTTCCTGGATTTACACAGACATACAGAGGCACACCTCCGGCTCTGCAGCTCTCATTGGCCCTTTTATGACTCCTTGGCAAACTCTCACAAGAGTAAGAGAGAGAGAGAGCTGTGCATGATGTCATAAGCCTAGGCTAATGACCAGACAAGAAACAGGAAGTGGGCTGTATAAGGTATTTACTGGCAGAAAAAAATGTTTTACTATCCAAAGATAAAACAAGGGCAGAAGTTTTTAATAGATGGAAAGATTAAAAAACTACTGAATCTAAAATGACTATCCTACCCAAACTACTATATATGTTTAGAGTCCTGCCAATCCAAATACCTTCATATTATTTAAGATTGATCCAAAAAAGAACATCTACCATGCATACCGATTCGCACACTACATCTCCCTAAATCACAAGGTGGACTAGGCTATCCCAACTTTGCAACCTACTACAATGCTGCTTACTTAGCTAGTTTTCCAAAGTACCACGCAACACAGGAATCTCCCTTATGGGTATCGATAGAGGCCTTAGAAAGTGACCCTTTATTGATCTCCAACATACTATGGCTTTGGCCCAGAGATCGACGTGAATTGAGTAACCCTATCACAAAACACTTTTTATCCCTTTGGGATAAATTTAAACGTAAACACCAATTACAATCAGAACACAATCCCCTCTTATCTTTTCTTAAAAATCCAGCATTTTATCCGGCATGGATTTTCCTGAACACTTTTAAAGCTTGGATAAAAACAGGAATACTGATGTTACATGACTTGGTCACTTCAAAAAACGTTGTACCTTTTTCTACACTCAGAGAGAAACATGATATACCAGAAACAGAACAGTTTAGATTATATCTAGATCTCCAAATTAAACATTTATTTTCTTCACTTTTACAAGTTGCAACACCACTGACCCAATTATCTAATTTTGAAAACATTTGTAAAAAAGATCCATTAGCCAGAGGAATGATAACAACCCTCTACACCCAACTTCTTATAGACCCCAATTATGACAAACCAACCTATGTGTGGAAATGGGAGGAGGATCTGGGGCGTACCCTAGATAATGCTGAATGGACTAAGATTTGGTCAACCATAAAATCATCCTCGCCCAATGTCACGGCAATGGAAACAAATGACAAAGTCCTGACGCGGTGGTACCTTGTAGGTGCTAGAGTGGCCAAATTTGCGTGTACACATTCAGCTCCTTGCTTTAGGGGCTGTTCAGATTTGGGCACTCACTTGCATGTATGGTGGACGTGTCCAATAGTGCAATCTTTCTGGAAAGAAATCTTTGCAATGGCCTCTAAAATGTTCTGACAACAGATACAACTAGACCCGTTTACGGCACTACTTAATCTAAAACCGGAATGCTTAACATTTTTTCAATTTAATCTTTTTATTCCACTTCTAACTGCAGCAAAACAAACGATAGCCAAAGTATGGAAATCCCCAACTTTGTGGTTGGAAGAAACAATTCATAGAATGAACACCACAATGTCACATGCCAAAACGATAGCCACTGCTGGGGACCAAACACCCAAAATTCAAAAAACTTTGGCTCCCTTGGATAAAACACTTTTTACCTCCGGATTTCAATGATGAGGTCCTTCTGCCATGGTAGCTGATTAATCACTTCAATGCAAACCCCATATACCTAAGAAATGGTAATCAATACTCATCATACTGGTTCATGGATTGCCCTTGTAGACTTTCTCTCTCACTACTCTTTTCTTTTCATTATTCTCCCTATTTATTATGGATATATTGTTCTTCACAACAATAAGTTTAAGTTGTTAGGTCACAACTCATGTAGTTAATATGACTGTAGTTTAATTATACTTTAAAGTGGATGTAAACCCAAAACATTATTTTTTATGTCACAATGTAGAGTATAAGATTTCCTATCATCTGTGCCCAGTCTTGCCACACAGAGTTAATCCAGCTCTGAGCAATCCTCTTTTTATTGTTCAGGGAAATAAAACAGACTTCCAGATAAAAAACAAAGTCCTTGCTTGAGTGACAGGTTATATACATATCGCGTGCACTGCTTGCAGACATACACAGCTTCTGTAAAAAAAGTGCTCAATTCACATCCCCCTCCCCTCTTCCCTCCAGCTCTATGTATATTCTGATGGCTGTTGCATTTTCTCATGGCACTGAACTGTGACTCACCCCATATTTTGAAAACATTTAATCAAAACACAGGGGAGGGGATGTGAATTGTGCACTTTTTTTCAGAAGCAAGGACTTTGGTTTTTATCTGGAAGTCTGTTGTATTTCACTGAACAATAAACGATGATTGCTCAGAGCTGGATTAACTCTGTGTGGCAAGACTGGGCACAGATGATAGGAAATCGTATACTCTACATTGTGACATAAAAAAAAATATATTTTTTTGGGGTTTACATCCACTTTAAGGCACGGTAGTCATGTATACAATGCTACTCACCGGCTATCTAGTTAGTGAAGATCTAATTAATTCTCTTTAAATATTCTATGTTATGCATTATTCATTTTTAAAAAACCTTTATGTAAACGTCATTATCTGTATCCTTGCATAAATAACCAATGTATGTACTTATTATTGTGTAATCAATAAATATTTTTGACAAGGAAAAAACTAATGAATTCCACTTTACAGTCTATCTAAGGCAAGCCAACTCGCAGAGAAATGTGCTGCACTTTAGCAGACACACCTGGGTGCCATTAATTCTTAATAGCACACCCCACACATTGGAAAAAGTGGCAGCTTTTTGCATATGCCAAACTGCATGGTGCTGCTCAGTGCTGCACAATTTGAAAAATGGGTCAAATATTTAATTCCTTGTGTTTCTGTGTGGACAACAGCCCATTGAAATGAAATTTCTGGCAGGTAAAGCCTACTAAAAAGCATGTATACAAGAGAGTTTCTGAAGATTTTTTAGAACAAAGAAGCCATCACATCCTTTTAATCCAACAAACACCTGCACTGGCTATTACACTTCAGAAAAATTCTTCATAGAAGTGGGATGGTGCAAAAATGATCGTTGCAATTCAATAGATGTGCGCAATTCAAAAAATGTGAAACTAATTGCTTGAGTAATTTGGTTCAGTAAACATGGTTGATTTTTGAAAAAAGTTTATAAGTCTAAACTGAAAAGGAGCATTTTGTATAGGAATTAGAGCAATTTACCCATTTGTTTAGATGCAGTGAGATAAAAGCATAATATAAAATGTAAAAGTTTGTAAACTGAAATCAGATTTTAGCTTTCATCTTTTATGTCCCGTCACACCTGAGAACTTTGTTACTCGATTCCTGAAGGGACCTGCTCACACCTGAATGTTGTGCTACTGCCTGTCGTGTGAAGCTTGAAAAAATATATGAGTTTTTTTGGCAACTAACTGTCAATTTTTATCCACATAGATTTTACTGAGTGCCTGAAAAATGTTTAAAAATGGTATTGTATTTTTTATTCAGAAGTCAATGGGGCCAAAAATGCATGATTCTGTTCTTGCACAAAAAAAGCACCTAAATCACCTGGTATGCTCACGCTAAGTATGAATGGGTGCTGAGTCATAACACCGATTGGAAATTCCGACAACAAAACCGACAACAGAATGTTGGCTCAAACTTACATACACACGGTCACACAAATATTGTCGGAAATTCCGAACATCAAGAATGCGTTCACGTACAACACTACAACCAACCCGAGAAAAATTAAGTTCAATGATTCCAAGCATGCGTCGAATTGATTCCGAGCATGCGTAGGATTTTTGTGTGTCGGAATTGCATCCAGACGATTGGAATTTCCGTCAAGAACTTTTGTTGTCGGAAAATTTGAGAACCAGCTCTTTTGTTGACGGAAATTCCGACAGCAAATGTCCGATGGAGCCAACTCATGGTCTGAATTTCCGACAAAAAGCTCACATCAAACATTTGTTGTCGGAATTTCTGATCGTGTGTACGCGGAATAACAGATGATTGATTGTGAATAGGTTATCATACTTTTTCTAGGTGCTCTGAAATAATCTGTCTCCTGCTGACATGACCCCTGCAGTCTCCACCCCCACCTCTTATGCAGTTGAGGACAGAGGTCATGTGATCACTGATCAAAAAAAAAAAAGGTCTATGTAACGCTACTCCCATAGGAATTACTTGTCCAGGTCTTCCCAACTTCAGCCCACAGTCAGAGACACAGCAGGCTCGTTCACTCTTTCTCCAAAAAACAGTCCAGTGGATGCCATTTTTATTTTTGGAGAACTTGGATAGGGATGAGGTTAATGGTGGGATACTCCAAGAATGAAAACTATGTACAACGAGGATTTGATATTCTCTTATGCTTAGGTGTGTAGTAGAACCAGTAGAGCAAAGTCCTTTCTCTTTAGGGAACAATATCTGGACAGAGCTCTTTAGGACATCAGCTGGTGTCCCCTTTAATTGATCCACAACTGACTATACTAAGCACCACAGGGGTAACTAGAGCACAAAGTCCTCAAGATCCAGTAATGTCTGTACTCACAAGGCCCAGGGACAGATGGATGCCGCCTTCCAATCTTCTAAGCAATACCCTCCAGTGATACCTGACAGATCTGTGGCAGACAGTTAACCTCAGTCAGCTTTTTCTAAGCACCTGGGCCTCTGTTTTCCACCCTCAGGTCACTCACCCGAGGACTCCACTTGACAGCCTGTACCTAAGAGGACATCGTGCCCTCAGGCTTGACTCCTCAACCCTGGGCCAAGGCCCAGAACTCTGTGTGCTCTAAGAACAAGTACCCAGCTCACCTTCAGAGCCTGCCTCTTTGGGATAGGCTGGAGCTTTATCAATGTTCATTCGCCAAACCTATCATCCAGAAACTTCTCAGGTTGCCTGGATACAGAGGGAGCTAGAGGGACTAGAAGCAGCACAGAACACAGATCAGGCCTAGCCAATCAATTACAGCTCACTGAGTACAGTGAACTAAACTATGCTTTTGCCTCAACCAAATCACAGCCACACTGACTACAGTCTGGCAACTAAATTTGCCTATCAAAAACAAACACTTATGCAACTATCCTAGCACCTACCTAGGAGGGTGCTACATCTGTATAATTATATATAGTTTATATATATAATGTTTTGCCTTGCATTTCTATTTTAATTGAATTCAATATATTATAAGATAAAGGTTTGCATATCCTTTAAATGTGGTGGTTGCTTTCGTTTTCTTTTTTTCTGGCTTTTTTCCCTTATTTGTACTTGGTAATGCTGCAAACAACATGCTTCCTGTCTCTTCATGCCTACATTCTCTTCTGCATGGTATCTAATGGTGATTGGACTGTAGCGGCCTAAAAATAGATACTGTATATACTTGAGTATAAGCCGAGTTTTTCAGCAAATTGTTTTGTGCTGAAAATCCCCTTCTCGGCTTATACTCGAGTCTGTGTCTGCAGCAGAAAAGCGCCGCCTCCTCCTCCAGGCTTAACACTGACTCACACCGGCAATCATTGACGTTCTATTTCCCTGTCCATACTCTCTTGCATGGTATGAGAGAGGACACACAGCTGATCTTACTGCCCCCCTTCTCCCCCTCCCCTCTCCTGTGTGCTCCGCGGTCAGTCAAGTGTGAAGCTAACAAGCTCACATTTCTCGCTGAGCACACAGGAGAGGGGAGGGGGAGAAGGGGAAGCAGTGAGATCAGCTGTGTGTCCTCTCTCATACCGTGCAAGAGAGGATGGATGGGGAAATAGAACGTCAATGATTGCCGGTGTCTCTGTGCTACTGTTCCATGACAGACACGATCTCCGCTCAGAGCCGCGCTGTCCTGAGAAGGCAGACATTAATAGCATTCACTGATAAGCATTGATAGAAGGTACTGATGGACACTAATAGAAGGCACTGATGGACACTGAGAGAAGGTACTGATGGACACTGAGAGAAGGTACTGATGGACACTGAGAGAAGGTACTGATGGACACTGATAGGAGGCACTGATGGTCACTGATAGAAGGCACTAATGGTCACTGATAGACGGCACTAATGGTCACTGATAGACGGTACTGATGGACACTGATAGAAGGCACTGATGGACACTGATAGGAGGCACTGATGGAATGTACTGATAGGCACTGATAGAATGTACTCATGGGCACTGATAGGAAGCACTGATGGGCACTGATGGGCACTGATAGAAGACACCGTTAGATGGACACAGTGATGCTGAGGCATGTAAATGGGCACAGTGAAGCTGCAAATGGGCATTGTTGACCCTCTTTTCCACTTACAGTAGCTGCTGCATTCTCACCCTAGGCTTATACTCGAGTCAAAACATTTTCCCATTTTTTTGTGGTAAAAGGAGGTGCCTCAGCTTATATTCGGGTCAGCTCATACTCGAGTATATACGGTAAGTATATACATCTTTTTTATTATTTTACAGGTTAGATAGCATAGGTGATAGGTGGCGCCGTATTTAAGCATCATTAGTAAAAGCCCGGAATTCAACTTGTTGATGGAAGTTGAACATTAGAAAAATAAATTTGGCCATATGCCATTTTCTATGCTAATAGGCAAGAGACTGCCAAACAAATGGGAACATGTACCAAAGCAAGCATAAATAAATAAATAAATAACATTTTCATTTGGCAGGAAGCAGTGATTTTAGCAATTAAAAAAACATTAAAAATGCTAAATTACATTAAATAACATGTCTGGGTGCCCTGACCTTGCCATGAAGTGATACATTTGTAAAACGCTTACAACCTACCACAGCAAAACACATTTACAAAGAAAAACATTTGTTTAAATGCTGGTAAAATAACAGTTCTGTTCCATTGATTTATTAATTTTAAAGAGCCCCATGCAAAAAAAAAACCTCCTTCAATTTTTTTATTCTGGCTTTTAGGGGGGACCCCAAGCAAAAATCAAGGGAAAAACACAAAAAAACGCAAAAATTCATACCTGATCTATATCCGAGCATGCAGCCTGGCAAGCCAAGAAAGGTAGGGGTGACCATGCGCCCCTCCCAACCCTACTAGGCCACATGCCCTCAACATTATTATTATTATTATACAGGATTTATATAGCGCCAACAGTTTGCGCAGCGCTTTACATCAGGGAAGACAGTACAGTCACAATACAATTCAATACAGGAGCGATCAGAGGGCCCTTACAACATGGGGGGTACATTGCCAGGACCCCCATGGCAAAGCACCTTGATCTCATGTTGATGACTGCATCAGAATCTGGAAGCCCCTTTTAACAATAAGGTGGCTCCCAGATACCGGCCCACTCATGTGAACATCTGTACTGTACATAGTACCCCACTTAATCACAAAAAGGTAAATAGTAAATAAAACAAATTTTACAAACCCTATAATTAAAAAAAAATGGGCCAGATGTATATTGACTGTCAATGTCAGATCAATGTCCGTCACGATACTTCATGCCCTCCAACCTGCCAAAAGTAAAAAAAACGCTGCCCACCCATGCACATCTACTCCCATTGTTCACTCCCACATAGTAATAGAATTAGCTGATGACAGCTCATATATAGAAAACGGGCGGGTCTCCTGGGTTATGTAGTTGACCAAATATGGACAGACCATATTTGGTCAAGGATGTCACTGGATTATCCCTGATGTTATTGACCAAATATAGTCTGGCCATGTTTGGTCAATGATTTTACCCGGAAGATCCCGGCCCCATTGTATATATGAGCTGTCATCTGATAGATTTGTCAATTGGCAATAGTGTAGCGATCATTAACCAAATATGGACAGACCATATTTGTTAATGACATCACGGGTATCCCAGTGACATCATTGACCACATATAGTATGTCCATATTTGGTCAATAATGTCACCTGGAATATCCTGCCCCATTGTATATGAGCTGTTTTCTGCCAGACCTGTCAATTGATGGTGAAGCGATGGGAACAGGTGTACATCACAGATGTGTTTTCTTCTTTCAGCAGGCATTAGACATCGTGACTGATGTGGACCTACATACCTGGATGACGTGATTGATGGTAAATGTACATTGTCGGACTTTTTTGATAACACAACACATGCATGGTAAATATGGCTAACCCCTGTGATAAAACCTTTGTAAAATAAAAATAAAATAATTTCAACCGTGAAAAAGATCAAATGGTGCACCCTAATAAACCTACCATACATGTTATGCTCTTTTGTAGCCTATATAACATGCTGCTGTCTCTTTATTCCCCTCAGGCTCTTACACGGTAGGCTGTACATTTAACTGGCACAGTTGAACATAAAGCAGATAGGATGCTGCTTTCAGGGAAGCGTGAACTCTAAACGTGGTTCTGTACAAGTAACTATAGTCTATGTATTCTCAATCAGAGTTTAATGAGAGCTTAGGGTCCCTCCAGAGGCAGCTAGGACTCTATGAGCAATGGAAGAATGATCTTCCTACCGATGGTGCCTGCATAGTAATGGCAACAATGTCAGTGATCATGTATGTAAGTAGCAAAATTACACTGACCACCAGTGTAAGGAGCAATCTTTCCAGTGGCCATCATTGCAGGAAGCATGTCTTCCACCTACCAGAACATTTAGGGGGGCTTTCTCCACTGACCACCAATGTAGGGAGACACATCTCAACCAGTGTTGCCGGTTTTCTTTCTTAATCGAACCACCAATATAATAGAATTCATCCACACAAAATAAGCTCCTTTTCCCATTTACCACCAATATTTTGTAAGTGGCACATCTTTCACTAAACACCAAAGTAAGGGGACCTTTCTCCACTGGCCACCAATAAAACTGGGTCTTTTTCCATTGACTGCCATTGAAAGGAGACACTTTTCCATTAACCACCAATCTAAAGGGACACTTTTACTTTAGGTATTTTACATTATTTAATTATTTGAATAACTTACAACTTGCCAACAAAGCTAATGTACTGTGAAGTATAGATATAATCCTTTTTAGCAAGTGTTTGCTGAGAACCGAAAATCATTTCAAGAGTTCCCCTGGGGTAAGAAGGTTGAGAAAGGCTGCCATATTGGGAAATGATAATACAAATGGTAAAATGAAAAGAAAACTTTCATCCATAGGACTAAAATATCTAAAGGCAAATTGTAATTGTTGTTCGTTAATTCCATGCCTATTCTCCTATTTTACATGTTTGTAAACTGATGTATCATATCATTTTTTTTTAATTGCATGCAAAACAATCCTTGACACTCTATTGGCAGATAATAGGCTTTTAATAACAACACACAACATCGCCTGCTTGTTGGTGACCCTGGTAGACTGACTAATTCTTTATATAATTTCTGCTATAAGAGAGGGAGGTTTTAATTTTCTAAATAGTTCAGGTTTATTTTTTGAACGATAGCTGTTAGTTAGCCTGAGCTTTCTTAGGGAAGAGAGGCTGCCACCTGCTGGCTACAAGTGATTAATATGAAATATTTATATGCAATGTAGTAATTTTTACTTGCTTAAAAATATATAAAATTATATTTTTTCTTTTTTTAATACTAAACAATATCATATACGAAAAAAAATTCACATTACCTTTAATTTATATCCATAAGTGGAATATTTAAGGAGCCATAATGATAGTAAGCACTGATCCTTATCATATAACGTCAATGTCAGTCATGCCATGAAACAAATACGATATGTCAGCACCCTAGGGGTTAAATGTTTAACCTTTTCTTGGGACATGCCATTTTCTGAGTGATTGGCTGCCTTTGTCAGAGAAATCGCTCTCTTTTATACCCTTCACTTGATCTCCCAGCAGACAGCCACAGAGGTATAATCAGAAATGACAAGCAAAGTCCCAGATCTGAACCTCGCTGTTATAATTAAGGAGAATAAGGTGTAAATATCTCCTGCCTTCGTTCAAAAGCGAATTGGTCTCTCACAAGCCGGCAAGCTGCTTGGAAAACACAGGTTATTCAAACAGTGACGACTGTGATTCCCTTACATCTGCAGGACTTTGCATTTCACACTGTAACCATTATTTATAAAAAAAAAGACACGTGGTGCGTGACCTAAATCCCAGATCATGTTATGGAAGCAAAGGAACTGGAAGACAAATTCAAGCTTAGATAGAAGAACTCAGAAGTAAGGGCTCAGCAAAAGGAATGACAGGTAATAAGTTACAGAAGAATTAATGCACCATAAAAGCAGAGCAAGGAGCATACAGCATTGAAGCCTCGTACACACGCTCGGTTTACTCGGCAAGAACCAGCAAGAAAACTGCTGGCAGAGCTTTCTTGCCGAGTATACCGAGCGTGTGTACGAGGCTTTCAGTCAAGAGACAGAGTACAGGACATTATCAGTTCGTAAGAGGACATAGGAAACTGGGCTACGGGACTCAACTATGCATGCAAACATAAGAACTGGGGTGCAGAATTTTTTTTTTTATTATTTGGCTGTAGCAGGAGGCAGTTTGTTTGCAAAGGGCTGGAGATCAGTACACTAATGTCTGCAGGAAAAAGTAAAGCATGGTGGAGGTTCCTTGTAAGTTTGGGGGTGCAATTCTGCAAATAAAGTTGGAGATTTGGTCAGGATCAATGGTGCCCTCAATGCTGAGAAATGCAGGCAGATAATTATCTATCATGCCATACCATCATGCCATACCATCGGGGAGGAGTTTGACTGCCCCCAAAAAAGCCACTGTCATTAAGAACTATCTTCAGCACATAGGCGTGCGCTGGGGGTGTGGCAGGTGTGCCTGGGCACCCCCTAAACACCCCAGTGCAGCGTATATTCCCCTTGCTGCCCAAGCTTGTGTCATTTACCGGCCACTTCCATTTCTGAATAAGCACAGTGAGTGATTTGTTTGTGACAGTGTTTACTAGGCTTCAGTTTCTGAATGAACAGGAAGGCCCTCACTACAGAGCATTGTCCATTCATTCACTGTCCAGTGAAGCTAACGCTACAGAGAAAAAGGCAATTTCTCTGTCGCAAAAGTGAGACATCAGGGGTCTGTTTAGACCCGATATTTCACCAAAGCCCCCAGTGGGGCGCCTAAAAGAATTGTAAACAAAAAATACTGTAAAAAAAAAAAAAAAAATTACTGACACTGCCCAGCTATAAAATGTGCTTGAGCTTTGGGGTGCACACCCTATTGCAATAGTCTGCGCACACCAATGCTTCAGCATAAAGAAGAACAATGAGTCTGGAAGTATTGATTTGGCCCCCACAGAGCCCTGATCTCAACATCTTCCAGTCTGTCTGGGATTACATGAAGAGCCAGATTAAATTGATGCAGCCTACATACACACAAGATTTGTAGTTAGTTCTCCAAGATATTTGGAACAACCTACCTGCCGAGTTCCTTCAAAAACTGTGTGCAACTGTAGAAAAAAATTAAGAATTGATACTGCTTTAAAGGTAAAGGGTGGTCACACCAAATATTGATTTGATTTCGATTTCTCTTTTGCTTATTTACATTCCATTTTTTTAATTGATAAAAATAACTTATATTTCTGAAAGCATTCTTAATTTACAGCATTTTTTCACACCTGTCTAAGACTTTTGCACAGTGCTGTATATATATATATTTGACCAAACACTATCACTATTACGGTCTCCCTTGCCTAATTCTTTGTTGTTAGATAACTAGATAAAAAGTACGAAACCATACAAAGCTTGCGGCCAAGAGGACCAATTTGCACAGCAATAACATAAATTCCAACAGAATACTTGCCAGCAAAAAAGTTTCCTAAGAACACTATATATGCACAAACTTTAAACTAGAACAGTTTGTCCAAATGCATTGTTCCTCTTATTACAAAATAAAAAGTGTTGCAGCCAATAAAGGCAAGACCTTAATGTTGTACTGGATGTGCTGTTTGCAAGGGCAGTAATGATGATACAAGAGGCACTAACAAGAACACATTACTTGCTCTATCACCTGTAGGTCACATATTGCAGAGCTACCTGCATGGATTTGAACTAATCTTCAGCCTGCAGTACTTTTCTATGAATTCTCTTATTGCGCATTAAACAAAATACTTGTTTGGGTGAGCTGTTACTGCCATATTCTGCAAATGTAAATTATGTATGATGGAATGTCACATAGATAGATACTGATGGGCAGTTTAAATATTAAATGCTTAACTTTAAAATTAAATGACAATTACCTATTTCGTAATGTTTTTTAAAAAAACATACCTATCGGCTAATTGATTTTGCATAAAAAAAAACATAAACTAAGTTTCTATCATGTTTCATGCATTCCTTCATTGATGCTAGAGTAAAACACAAGCTAAAATATGTATTACAATGGATGGTATCCTATCAGAATCCTAATGATTAGACATGTGCACAACAAAAAATGTTGTTTTGTTTTGTTCCGTCTAGTTTCCGTAGATTTGTAAAGATTCGTAACTTAGTAAGACGCGAGTTTTCATATTCGGACTCGTTCATATTTTCGTAACAGTTTCATTTTCGTTGATACTGAATGATTTGTAATTCTGTCTAATTTATTTTCTTTGATTGGAAATTCGTAATTTTGTTAGATAATAATTTTAGTTTATTCGGTACACTACTCGTAATTTAGTAATTGCTACGTTTGTGAGATTGCCTTTTCCATTTATTCGTAACATTGTTTTATTTTCGTTGATTCGTGTTTACTACCGTGCTTCGAATGGATTCGTACTTTCGTAAATACATTGCGGTCATTCGCAATCTCGTACTTTAGTTTTGTTTTCAACACGCGGCTATAGCTCTCTACTGTGCTTCGAATGCATTCGTACTTTTGTAAATACATTGCGGCCATTCGTAATGATTCGCAATCTTGTATTTTAGTTTAGTTTTCCGCTATAGCCTCCGCCCCTGTATGCCATTTTGAGAGGGTGTATCTTGCTTAATTTTATTAAGTTCTGTGCTTACTCCCAGTCCACTCCCTTAGTCACGAGACCTGACTCAGTCTCCTCCTCAACTGACTCTAAAAAGATTCAGGAATGCATTGTGACTCAGACACAAAAGAGATAAGCTGATTGGCTCAGATATTAAGTAAGATACATCACTCACTACACTGCCCATTCCAAAGAACCATTCGAGAACACGAAATTATGAAGACAAAGAAACAAATTTACGAACATACGAATGAAAATATGAACATGCGAAATTATGAACATACATATTAAGATACACTTTCTTACGCTGTCTATTCAAAAGAACGAAATTACGAACATATAAAGAAACAAAATTACGAACACATGAATGAAATACGAACATACAAAATTCCGAACAGACAAAGGATTGAAAATACAGAATGCAAATCATTCGTTATAGATGTAATTTTTGTTCTTCTACTGTTTCTGTGTTTTGTATTTTCATAAGTTTGTCCATTCGTAAGTTCGTATTTTCGCATGTTCGTTATTTTGCTTATTCGTAATTTTGTAATTTTCATATTTTGGTTCTTTCAGCTATTCGGATGTTCGAATTGATCCAAATGTACGAATACTAACAAATTTGTACGAAAATCCATTTTTTTACGAACCGATTTGAACATGTCTACTAATGATGTTGTTCATGTCAGAAGATGATAGAATTAGTAGTAGATGTAATATTCTTCTTTTTTTTTTAAGTTGTTAAAAGAAAGAGCTATAATGTTTTTGGGTATATTTTATGCTACTTTTTTGTTTACATTTCAAACTGTTTTATGTGTTGTAGTTACTATTCTTAAAAAAAAAAACGCACCAAAGTAGCTTCTGCCCCCTTTTTCTGCATTGAAGCATGTTTTTGAAATGTGCAAATGCATGACTGCCACCCATGTTTGAGATGCCATTAAGAATAAATGGTATTATAAGCACAATGTGCGTTTTAGTTGTTGTCATATTTCTGGGAACACACAGCGAAACTGCGTGCATTCCCAGAATGCCAAGGTGTAAATGAAGCCTTAGGCATGAGGTTGAGGGTTGTATAAATAGTTTTTGAACCTGAGGCAGCTGGGTTCTTATCCAGGAGAAGTTACCAGCCTGAAGGGCTGCTGCCCTTCTAGGCAGTCCCAGCTGAAGTTCTACATATGTTCCAGCTGTGGCAGAGCTGGGGAGCCTGTTCTGCTAAGACTTCCTGAAGCTGAGAAGGAGATTTCACTGAGAGTCTGGACTGGAGAGTTCACTACAGAAGTTCCTGGCTGATATTAGAAGGAGGCATTCAGAAATCAAGGGAACTTGTGAGTACAAGCCTGAGTGTAGGATACTGGTGAATGTGGCACCTGCTACTTCTTTTTTTGCATCTAAACTAGTGCCCTGGGACATTGCTGATGGTGTCCTAATGTTGTCCATTATTTCTGGGCTTTTGCTATAAGCAATATTCTAAGCAGTAGTGATAAAGTTGTGGATAAGGCTCCTAAAAGGAGAAGTCATCTTCTTGTTGGGCATTCAATTGTCAGGCCTTGTACACACGATAGGTTATCCAGAGCACAACGGTATGAAGGACCGTTGTCCTAGGTTAACCTATGAAGCTGACTGATGGTCCGTCGTGCGTACACACCATCAGTTTAAAAACCGATCGTGTCAGAACGCGGTGACGTAAAACACAACGACGTGCTGAAAAAAACGAAGTTCAATGCTTCCAAGCATGCGTCGACTTGATTCTGAGCATGCGCGGGTTTTTAACCAATGCTTTTGCATACTAACGATCGGTTTTGACCTATCGGTTTCCAATCCATAGGTTACATTTTAAAGCAAGTTCTCATTTTTTTAACCTAAGGTTAAATAACCTATGGGGCCTAGACACGATCGGTTTGGACTGATGAAAACGGTCCTTCAGACCGTTGTCCTCTGGTTAACCTATCGTGTGTACGAGGCCTAAGAGGTGTTTATTTAGGAAATCATGTGGAAGTTTTTTAGGAAGTTCAGTGTTTGCCTGGTGCTACTGTTAGGCAAGATAAAAAACGTATTTTAAAAATGTACAGAAAAGCTAGTGAAGAATGCAATGTTGATGTTGTTGTGCACCTTGGCACAAATGATTTGTCCCAAAATTACGTGTGTTCTGTACAGAAGGGTTTTCAGAATTTAGGCCAAGGTCTTCAACAGGTAGGGTGTACTGTTACATTTTCAAGAGGTCTTACCTGTGCATAATGGACAACAAGAGAAAGTACTTTGTATAGCAAGTTCAATGTTTGCTTAAAGGATCGGTGCATAGCTGAAGGTTTTGGTTATGTTAGTCATGATACTATCAGGTGGTCTGCCATTGAGCTATACAAAACAAATGGTCTGCATCCCTCAAACAAGGGCACTGAGCTTCTTAGTTTGGAATTTAGAAGTTTTTTGGACATGCATTTAAACTGAGAAATGGGGGCAAAGATGTAATTGATGAGGAGCATTTCTGTCCTCAACAAGTTGAAAAAGTTTGAGGGTTAAGGTTGCTAGGGTCTGGGCTGATGGGGTGGTCACTTCAGTTGAAGTTTCTGGCAAAACTAAAGCAGTCGATAACAGTGTTTGTCATGTCATGTGCATAAATGCTCCTAGTTTAGGCTTTGTGCATTAACAGCTCTTATGTCTAGAGGCAACTTGGACTTTGTTGAAATTACAGAGACATGGTTTAAGAATTCAAATGACTTGGAAATAACTATATCAGGGTATACACTATACAGAAATGACAGAGTAGAGAAGGGGGGGGGGGGGGCTGGAGTTACCATATGTGTCAAAAATAGCATAATGGTGACATTAATTAAAACAACTAATTAAATACTCAAAACCCTCTGGGTCTGCCTTCCAACTAGAGAGGGATCTTTCTTTAGAATTTGTGTAGTATACAGACCCACAGGACAGACTGAAGATTATGATAACTTGTTGATTGATGAGATAACACAAATGGCAATGAAGGGAGAGGTTTTGATTATGGGTGACTTCAACATGCCTGACGGTAACCGAAATTCTCAAGCTGATATTACAAGAAGGAGCAGGGATGCAATGAAAGCACTGAATGGATTTTCTCTAAAACAGTAAAAAGCCCAACCCGAGGCGATCACATTCTAGATCTAGTACTGACAAATGGGGTTCGACTGACTGATGTTGAGGTGGTAGGAAATGTGGGTTCTAGTGATCACCAATGTCTTTGGTTTGATATTATAAACAAGAACTGAAAAATCATATGCAAAAACTGAAGTTTTAGATTCCAAAAGGACAAATTTTGGTGAAATTTGCAAATTTCTAAAAAATGTATTGAAAGGTTGGACTAAAACGACAGGAGTAAGTAATCAATGGGCACTATTAAAGTCGACCATCCTGGTGGCAACTAGATTATACAGTATATCAGGCTGTAAGTTAGTAAGAATAAACGGATGAAAAAAATATAGTTCACTAAAGAGGTAAGTAGCATAGTAAAGAAAAAAAATAAGCATATAGAAGATTTACCTTTCCACTCTGTCCACCTTTAGGAGGTCCCTGAAAACTAATTTATTCAGGGAAGCCTATCCCACACCCACCTAACAACTGTCCCTGAGCCACCCCCCATCAAATCATTCTCTGCAGCTATTACCTTTTGTATCACCATCCCCTCCCTTTAGAATGTAAGCTCTATGAGCAGGGACCTCCTGTACCTTCTGTATTGAATTGTACTGTAATTGTGCTGTCCTCCCTCTACATTGTAAAGTGCTGTGTAAACTGTTGGCGCTATATAAATCATTAATAATAATTCAAGGAAACAGGAGGTGTAGCTGACAGAGAAGAGGAGAAAAATTGACAAAAGGTAGCCAAACACAATAGCAGTGCTACCAAAGCATAGAAACATGAGGAAATTGCTAAATCTATTAAGAAAGGAGTTTTTTAGGCTCATTAGTGATGGTAAGAAAAAATACAATGGGGTCACTAAAATGAAAACTGGGCACAACAATTATGTTGAGAGAGACCTGAATGTAGCAAAGCATTTAAACAATTACTTATGTTCATTCTTCTCAGGAATAAATTGAACTAACAATAACAAATTGGGGAATTATATTGGTTCTAGTAATGATGGTTAATTTTTAGGATTTCTGGAGACAGAGGTAGCAGAGGAACTAACTCGGTTAAAGTTTAATAAAGCAATGGGCCCGGATGATATTCATCCCAGAGTTCTAAGAGAACTTTGAGGTATAGTTGTTGGACCATTAACAGATCTTTTTAATCAAGGGCAGCAAGGTAGAAGCTGGCAATTACAGGCCAGTGAGTTTAACATAGGTTGAAGTCAAGTTAATTGAATCACTCCTGAAAAGAAGGACAAATGATCACTTAAAAATACACAACTTGTTGGGCCCAAAGCAGCATGGCTTTACTGAGGGAAGATCATGTCAAACTAATCTGAATTTTTAGACTATATTAGCAATGTTTTGGACCAGGGTGGTGCTGTGGACATAGCATATCTTGATTTCAGCAAGGCCTTTGATACAGTTCCACAAATTGATCTAATACAGGGGTCTCCAAACTTTCCAAACAAAGGGCCAGTTTACTATCCTTAACTTCAGGGGGGCCGGATTGTGGCCAGTGAAATTTTATTTTGGGGCCCAGCATCAGTGAGAATAAACATGGGCTCAGGGTTTGTGATCGGTAGGACAGTAGGAGGAGGAGTCATTGGTATTAGTAGGAGTAATATTACCCCATCGTCGGTATCAGTAGGAGGAAATTTTGCCTCATATAATTGGCAGGAGTAGTATTCCAAGGGCCAGATAAAGGCTAGCAAAGGGCCACATCTAATACAAAAGTTGTTCAAGCTAGGACTTAACCCTTGGGTGGTTCAGTGGATATGCCGTTGGCTAATAGATAGATACAAGAGTTTGCTTGTAAATGGGGTTCACTCAGGACACTAGTGGTGTACCACAAGGCTCTGTACTAGGTCCTGTTGGATTTAATCTAATGTAAGTGATATACAGTAACTAAAGTTTTGTTGGGCAAGGTATGTCTTTTTGCTGATGACACAAAGGTGTGTAATAGGGTTGGAGGTGTCTGTAACATGTAACATGATTTGACGTTGCTGGAAAAAATGGTCAAAGCAGTGGAGATTGCTGTTCAATGTTTCTAAATGTAAAATAATGTACCTAGGGGGGAAAAATCCCCTGAGAGAGTGCAACATTGGGGGTACAGTGGTAGCCAGCACTACAGAGGAAAATAATTTGGAGGTACTTATTTCAGATGATTGAAAAATTAGCAGATGTGTGACCAGGCAGATGGAAAAACGAAAAGTATCCTAGGAGGCATCACCAGAGGGGTCACCAGCAGGAGGAATAAGTTCTTGATTCCCATATATAGATATTTAGTGAGGCCTCATTTACAATACATTGTCCACTTCTGCAGACCTCACTTACAGAAAGATATTGATAAAATAGAACAGAAGAGTCCAGAAACGGGTAACAAAAATGGTGAAAGGTTTGGGGGATAAAACATATCGAGAGTGACTTCAGAAACTTAATATGTACAGTCTAGAGAAAAGAAGGGAAAGGGGAAACATAATTGAAACCATTTTAATACATCAAGGGGGTGAATAAGGTTCAGGAGGACAGTTTTTTAAATATGAAACCAAAATCAAGAACACGGGGACATGACCTCAAACTAACTGGAGGAAAGTTCAAAACGAATCTTAGAAAGTATTATGCCGCGTACACACGATCAGGCTTTTGCCTGGCCAAAAGCACATCGTAATTCCGACGGAATTCCATCGTAGTTGAAATAGGACATGTTCTATATTTAAACTGCAATGGAATTCATCGGAATTTCCGATGGAATTTCTCCGATGGGGCATACACACGGTCGGAAATTCTGATCGTGTGTACGGGGCATTCGTTTATTAAAAGGATAGTTGATGCTTGGAATAAACTTCCAGCAGATGTAGTGAGTCAGTCAACAGTAAATGGCTTCAAACATGTTTGGGACAAATATAGATCTATACTCGGACAAAAAAGTTAACGGATAAGAAAAAAATAATACAACACATGTATTAAAAAAATATATGGACAGACTCGATGGATTATTTTGTCTTTTTTCTGCTGTCACATTTCTATGTTCTGTATTACTAGAGTATCCCACAGCTCCCTACGCCCTACCAAAGTTATTCAGCAATAAATTTGAAAAAGGCAACTCTTAGATTATTTATTGTTGCTGTGTGCCTGGCTACCAATGCACATATTTGGAAAAAGAACCTGAGGCAAACCAGCAGCCCCTGTATGGGTTAAGTGCCATACAGATACAACAAAACACATTCAAGTATATATTTAGCAGACCAAATGGGAGAAAATACAAGAAGTTTATACTCTTTATATTCAATATTACAAATTTACAAAACAAATTAGTCATGTCTATAAAAAAGGAAAATATCCCAAACCACTATACATTCTTTAAATATATTATATGCTGCACAACCTAGAATTATTTAAACTACTAAAAAAAACATAGTATAGAAGTACTGTATGCTGTTTTCGATTTACCTGTTTAGCAATGTCCCACACATCCACACACATTTTCTGATTAATTTTCAGAGGTAGTCTTTTGTATTAACAACTAGACAAGCCATACACAATATTTGAATAGAATGGACCATTTCTATTATTTATTATTGCATTATTTATTTTTAAGCATCAATGAATATTTACAGTACTTTAACCCCTCCCCACTCACAGCCTGTATACTGTATCTAATTGTGAGTCAGCATGGTTCCCTCTTGAGGGTATGTTTACAAATGTCATCCATTTGACAGCTGCCAGGTAACAGTTTGTATGGTTGCCAACTTTCAAATCCAGCTGTCACTAATACCTTCAGTTCCTCTAACAATCAAAACCAGTCAGAGTGGTCAGCTATGACATACAGGGGGATTTACTAAAACTGGTGCATGCAAAATCTGGTGCAGCTGTGCATGGTAGCCAATCAGCTTCAAACTTCAGCTTTTTAAATTATGTTTTGACAATAAATCCTGGAAGATGATTGGCTACTATGCACAGCTCCACCAGATGCTGCATGTACCAGCTTTAGTAAATCTCCCCCATAGTGATCACATGCAAGCTGAAGGCCAATTTTAGCTAGCAGAGGCCACTGCAGCCTATAAATGGCAGTGTGCCTCTGTTCGATACTGTAATTATCTAATACAATTATAACAGAAATAATACATTAATTACCAATGGTAAAAAAAATACTATATAGCATTTTTTTTTTTTTTTTATAATAAAACAATGGGGGTTATTTACTAAAGGCAAATCCACTTTGCACTACAAGTGCAAACTACAAGTGCAACGTGCACTTGAAATTGCACTTGGAAGTGCAGTCACTGTAGATTTGAGGGGGACATGCAAGGAAAATAAAAAAACAGCATTTTTGCTTGCACACGATTGAATGATAAAATCAGCAGAGCTTCCCCACATTTCAGATCTACCCTTCAGATTTACAGTGACTGCACTCCCAAGTGCACTTTCAGTGCAATTTCAAGTGCACTTTGCACTTGTAGTGCAAAGTGGATTTGCCTTTCATAAATAACCCCCAATCTATCAAATGTAATCCTTATGTGTCCTTAAAGGGTCACTAAATGCTGAAATGACTGTTTACAGGGTATAGAGACATAAAAGTTAACTGATTCCTTCTAAAAATGATCAAAAATAGATAAAATTCAATCATATAATGTGCCTGTAGTTTCACTTTAGTTTTTAAACTGGTTTCATGTTTCTGTGAAGTAAAGAGACCCACTGAACAAAAACAAACAAATCCAGGGCAGTGTTTTGTTTTTAAAATGAATCTGATTGGTTCTGAGGAGTTTTAGACACACAGCTTGGACCACAGTGAAAAGCCGCCATGAGATTTTTCATAAGGAGCCAGACAAGCAGGAAGTGTGGAGATCACAGCAGAATTACAGCAACTTCAAAGCAAAAACGAACAATGAGGACATGAAACCAGTGCTGCAGTAAGGTAAAGGAAGCTATTTAGCTAAAAAAAATAATTCCTTTAGTGATCCTTTAACCACTTAACCCCGGGACCATATTGCTGGTCAAAGACCAGGCCCCTTTTTGCGATTCGGCACTGCGTCGCTTTAACTGACAATTGCGCAGTCGTGCGACGTGGCTCCCAAACAAAATTAGTGTCCTTTTTTCCCCACAAATAGAGCTTTCTTTTGGTGGTATTTGATCACCTCTGCAGTTTTTAGTTTTTGCGCTATATACAAAAATAGAGCGACAATTTTGAAAAAAATGAATATTTTTTACTTTTTGCTATAATAAATATCCCCCAAAAATATATATATAAAAAAAAATTCCTCAGTTTAGGCCGATACATATTCTTCTACATATTTTTCGTAAAAAAAAAAAACGCAATAAGCGTTTATTGATTGGTTTGCGCAAAAGTTATAGCGTTTACAAAATAGGGGATAGTTTTATGACATTTTTATTAATATATTTTTTTACTAGTAATGGTCGGTACTGCAACATTATGGCAGACACTTTTGACACATTTTTGGGACCACTGGCATTTTTATAGCGGTCAGTGCTACAAAAATGCATTGATTACTATAAAAATGCCACTGGCAGGAAAGGGGTTAACACTAGGGGGCGAGGAAGGGGTTAAGTATGTTCCCTGGGTGTGTTCTAACTGAAGGGGGGGTGGACTGACTTGGGGAAATGACTGATCGCTGTTCATATGAACAGACAATCAGGCATTTCTCCCCCTGACAGGACCGGGAGCTGTGTGTCTACACACACAGCTCCCGGGTCTCACTCTGTAACGAGCGATCGCGGGTGCCCGGCAGTGATCACGCCCGCCGAGCACGCGCTTCGGCGTCAGGGGCGAGCGCCTATTGGCTGCTCGGCGAGATGACGTATAGCTACATGATCTCGCCCAGCAGAGCCTACCTGGCGTCGTATAACTGCGGCGGCTGGTGGTCAAGCAGTTAAGGTAGATAATGAGGCAAAAACGTATTTCCTATTTTATTTTCGATATAGTAAGTAGCTCAGGGACAGGCTTTAGGAGGTGAAGAAATTAGAATGGGCCGCACACACATAAAATTGACCCTCACAGTGACACTGACAGCAGTGTGCAGTAGCACAGATGATGATGAGACTTCACTGACATAACATATCCCATGCTGAGTCACAGTGACAGTCTCTTTCCAAGCCAAGTGATCCCTCCAGTCCACTCAAGTCTAAACAGCACTGGCGGTCCCGGTCCCAGCCTGCCTTGCTCTTATTCCGCAGACCCACACAAGGCTCTGGTCGCTCTGCTTGGCTCCATTGCACCATGACATCACGCGACATGCTCAGTCACTGCCTCCGCCAGAGCCACCTGAACACACTGGTCTCAGCTCCGGACCAAGCCGAGCTTCAGAGCCATATTTTTTACTGGCAACCTTTTACTTTTACTGGCATTTACTGGCAGGAGAAAATTTCCTGTTTTTTACTGGCTGCCAGTAAAAATACTGACGGTTGGCCACACTGTGCTGGGTACACAGGCTGAACCAACCAACATTCGGTCAGCGTTTACAGGAAAACCAGCATTCCACGATCAATGTGTTCTGGATGTGGTGGGGGGGGGGGTCTCCATGAGTCCTCTTATCAGAATACAAAGGCACAAGCACAGTGAGAGAGATCGATGCACATCACTTGTGTTGTACGGCGATCTGGATGTTTTTTTTTTTTTTTTTCACTCACCCCGCTGGGTTGAAGAAAAAAAAAAAAAACAACCTAGCAGTGTGTACCAGGCTTAACAGTATATTTAAAATTTATAGCCATAAAAACCTTGTAAATCAAATCCACCCCAGGGCACCAAATCTACATGGGCTAACCGTTATGCCACACTGCTGCCCATATTTCAAAGAGAATGGCCATTAAAATATTTATTTTTCCTATATCTATTTAAATGGTAGACTTTCCCTTCTAGTACTTTAAACAGCAGCTGAAAATAAATGAGCTAATAAACTGATACAAAAGATTACCGAGTGTTGAGATGACTGAACCGTGACCGAGATCAGAGGATTTTTTTTAAATGGTGCTTTTCTACTTTCTTACCTCTAGATTGTTGCTAGGAATTATTGACTGCTCCACAGCAGATAAACATGAAACAAGAAACCTTGTTTAGGAATAGGTCATCATCAGAATATGACAAAGAAGCCATCATGACCATATATGCTCCTTTCCATCTCAGTGACAGCTGCAGGGTAACCCAGTACAAAGCACAAGGCTCTAGCCCAGTGATGCAGAACAGTTCATTGAATACCATCATCAACACCTGACTGGATTCTCACGCAAACTTTAACACCTTATACGTATGTAAAGCAACGGTGTCCTGCCAGACTGCAAGGTTTTAGCAACAGGTCTGATGTAATTTAAAGGATAACTCAACTTTGAACCCTAATTATCATCTTTGTCTGTGTAACGGCACTGGTGAACGGGGATGAACCACAACTGCGGATGCAAGGATTTCAATGCTTTTCCTTATGTGAGAATTCAGTATTAAGCCCCAGGCGTCACTCCACACAAAGAGGAGTTAGGGGGTTCTCTACATCATCTCTCTCACATAAAGATAGGCGTTGAGCTACTGAGCTTGGACACATTACAACATACGACCACGCAAAATCATTTAAAATTTACAATTGATAATTGCTTTTTTTTCTATTTCCTTCCTCCGGATACCTCTGGGTAAATATTCCGCGTCGAGTATGCAAATTAGCTAGATACGTACGTCCGGCCGGCACATTTTTTTTTTACGTCGTTTGCGTTCGGCTTTTTCCGGCGTATAGTTACCCCTGCTATATGAGGCGTATCCTATGTTAAGTATGGCCGTCGTTCCCGCGTCAAATTTTTTACGTTGTTTGCGTAAGTCGTTCGCGAATAGGGATTTGCGTAGAATGACGTCACTGTCGTAAACATTGGCTTGTTTCGGTTTAATTTCGAGCATGCGCACTGGGATACCCCCACGGACGGCACATGCGCAGTTAAAAAAAAAACGTCATTTACGTTCGGGTCAAGACGTATTTACATAAAACACGCCCCCATCACATCCATTTGAATTGCGCGCCCTTACGCCGCCAAAGATACACTACGCCGCCGTAACTTACGGTGCGCATTCTTTGAGGATACAAAAAAAAAGTAAGCTACGGCGGCGTAGTGTATCAGAGATACGCTACGCCCGACGGAAATATGCGCCAGGGTACGTGGATCTGGCCCAATGTGTTTGCCTTATGTCTTATTGTATCATCTGTCTTATAGATTATTCCTCCTGAGGAAGCAGTGTGTTTGCTGTGAAACTAGTTGAGGATACGCTAATTTATGAGATACACTGCACCCACAGATACCTCTTGGGGGAACCCTAAGTATTTGTTTATTGATCTTTAGATGAATTGTGTATGTCAATTTTGTATGTAATAAATATTTTATTTTATATTATATAAAAACTTTGTTGTGGTTTATCAGTACCGGGCGGGAATTTTTTGGTCAGCTTTAGCAACTGCCTCTCTATTCTCACCCTCCCTTGTTTCTCTACATCTAAGAATTGGTAAGCTGCAATTAAATAAATGTTTGCCTTTGGGTTTATTACCGCTATGAGCAGAACCAGCAGGTGAACGTGTTCGAGGATATACAAAATATATCTGTAATAAAATATATAAAGCACCCTGCTTCAAACAGCCCAGACTGGTTGTAATTTTCATGGCAAACCATGAAGATGTGAGGACTATAAGAAATGGAAACATCATCTGTGTGTATCTATGGTAGTGTGAATGCCAAGCAGATGCCAGTGCTTTTCAATATTTGTGAATTTTTCTATTATGCAGTAAAAAAAAAATGCTCCAATCTGTGTCCTTTTATGCTGTTTTTCTTTAAAAAAAATATTTATCACAGTTATTTAAAATTTGTCCTTTCTTCAAAATATTTGATTTGGAGCTGAAGGAAGTTGAACAAAATTCACAGTTTGCAGCTGTTGTCGCAAGCAAGTAGTCTATTTAGATAACTAATTAGTGTGTACGCTATTCATTAGGCTTTCATTGCCGTACCAGGAAATTCCTAGGAAAAATATGACACTTCTCACGGAGCCTGCATTAATTCTCAATTCAACCTTTCAGTGTCAAACACAGAGCATGTCTGCAAGGGTACAGAACTGCCTTTATCAACATTTTCAACATGCAGGAACCCTTGAAGGCGTAGTTCAACGTTAACCAAAAAAGAGGTACCTGTAGATAAAAGCAAACTGTGAAGCTTTGACCAAAGTTGAACAAGGCCCTTGCTATACGTGTAGGACATTTATGTACCTCATGAAGTCTGACTTCAAAAAAACTCCAAAATATTGCATCATTCTATCTTGCCTGGTTGCTAGGATGTTTCTAAGGCACTCCCAGCTGTTACTGTTCATATAAACCAACAGAAGAGTAAGCTCTCAAATTCTGAGCTCAGAGCTACTGCTTTAGTTATCCTACTGCATGAGAAAGCGCATTAGAGGAAGAGCTTGCTCCTGTGACGGTAGAGGTGACTGTCCCTCTTTTTCAAACAAATCCATTTGTGTCTCTTTCTTCCTAAAAAAAGTTGCTTTAGTGTATTAATAAATATTAGACATGTGCATTCGTTTTAGTCCGAATGCATTTTCGGCAGAATTTCGGGTATTTTCGTTATCGTTTTAACAAACGAAAACAAACACGCAGAATCTTAAATCCGAATGATCCAACATAAAAAATGCTTTATTTTAGTTTTCGTTGCTACAACAGTTTGATATAGATAGGATATTCGTCATGAAGCTGACAATAGCAATCTGTGTCTATCGAACCTGTGGTCGAATGTGCCTAACCTCTATTAGTCCAAGAGTATTCTACATAGAGGGGAAAGACTCGACATAGAGAGAAAAGATTTGACATTATAGAGACAGTGTTGGTAGACCCAGTGGGTAGACCATTCTACATGAATGACGAAGATTCGACGAAGCAGCGAAAAACATACAAACGTCAAATCTGTCATTGAAGGCTTATGGTGTCTGTCAAAAGTTCTAAGAGGATTCGACAAGCAGCTAAACTGTACGACGTCGCAATCGTACATTTCCGGTCAAATGCTCTGCCCATGGGCTATAGAAGAATTTGAATGTTGGTTGACTAGTAATAATAATTTATAAATATAATTATTACTAATGTCATACAACATTAGAATTCTTCTATAGCTTGTAGGCGGAACATTCGACCGGAAATGTTCAGTTTAGCTGCTCCGTCGAATCTTCTTAGAACATTTGACAGACACCATAAGCCTTCAATGACAGATTCAACCTTAATTAATTTGGATTTTCGGATGAATGCATTTTTTAACGAAACAAAATAAATACAAATTTATTTCGGGAGTAACTAAACAAATACATTTTTCGGACGAAAACGAAATTCCGAAACTAAATATTTCAGTGTGCACATGTCTAATAAATATACCAATTAATTGTTAATAAATCACTAAACTTTTCATATATCACTTAGATCTAAACAAAGGGCCAGTTTGCTGTCCTTCAGACTTTAGGGGGTTCCATACTGTGGCCAGTGAGAGTATAAAACACCCCACCATTGGTTTTAGTGGGAGTAGAACTTGGTGGTCAGTGGGAGTAAAAATATTATATAAGCCATGATTAAGCACTAATTTGGTGCGAAACGCGTAGGCTTTTCACCTGTTCCTTTGTTGCACCTTGTGAAGTGATGTACTTGCTGTGCTTTTTTGAATAAAAGACAACCTTCTTGGTCATTGGAGTGCGGCTATCCATCCTCTTTCTTCGTATCCTAAAAATATTATATAGCGCATGTGTTCATTAGATGGAGGAATAGTGCCCTATCATTGGTATTAGTGGCAAAAGATACTTCCCCTTCATTGGTATTAGTGGAAGAATTAGTACCCTATTATTGGTGTCAGTGGAAAGAATAGAGCCCAATGATTGGTGACAGTGGGAGGACTAGTACCCTATTGTGGGTGCTATTGGAAGGAATTATGCCCCATCATTGGAGTCAGTAGGAGGATTAGTACTGCCCCGTACACACAATCTGAAATTCCGACAGCAAAAGTCCAATGTGAGCTTCTGAACGGAAATTCCGACCGTGTGTAGGCTCCATCAAAGTTTTGCTGTCGGAATTTCCACCAACAAAAGACTGAGAGCTGGTTCTCAAATTTTCCGGAAAATCTTTTCGTCTGTAGCAATTCCGACGCGCAAAATTCCAATGCATGCTCGGAAGCATTAAATTTAATTTTCTCGGCTCATCGTAGTGTTGTACATCACCACGTTCTTGACGGTAAAAAGTTCAGAGAACTTGTGTGTGACCATGTGTATGCAAACCAAGCTTGAGCGGAATTCCGGCGGAAAAAACATCCAAGGTTTTCCAGACGGAAAATCCGATCGTGTGTACGCGGCATTAGTTGGTGTCAATGGTAGAAATTTTGCCCAACTGTTGGCATTGTTGAGAGAACTAGTACCCCATCATTGCTGCCAATGGGATGAATAGTGACACATCACTGGTGTCAGTGGGAGGAATAATGACCCATCCTTGTTGTCAATAGGAGGAAAAGTGACCCATCACTGGTGTCAGTGGGAGGAATAGTGCTCCCATCATTGGTGTCAGACGGAGGAATAAGTGCCCCATCATTGGTGTCAATGGAAGGCATAGTGATCCATCACTGGTGTCAATGGGATAAATAGTGACACATTACTGGTGTCAGTGGGAGGAATAGTGCCCCATCGATGGTATCAGTGGGAGGAAAAGTGGCCCATCACTGGTGTCAGTGGGAGGAATAGTGCTCCCATCATTGGTGTCAGACAGAGGAATAAGTACCCCATCATTGGTGTCAATGGAAGGCATAGTGACCCATCACTGGTGTCAATGGGATAAATAGTGACACATTACTGGTGTCAGTGGGAGGAATAGTGCCCCATCGATGGTATCAGTGGGAGGAAAAGTGACCCATCACTGGTGTTAGTGGGGGAAATAGTGCCCCATCATTGGTGTCAGACGGAGGAATAAATGCCCCATCATTGGTGTCAATGGGAGGCATAGTGACCCATCACTGGTGTCAATGGGAGGAATAGTGACTCTTCAGTGGTGTCAGTGGATGGATTACTGACCAATCACTGTTGTTAGTGGGAGGACTAGTGCCCCATCATTTGTGTCAGATGGAGGAATAAGTGCCCAATCATTAGTGTCAATGGGAGGCATAGTGACCCATCACTGGTCACTATGCCTGGACACACCATTTATATCAGTGGGAGGAATTATGTCCCTTTGTTGATGTCAGTGGAAGGAATAATGCCCCAAGGACACCGTATCAGATTGGAGATCCCTGCCTTAGATTGTTGTACTGATTATTTTCTTTTCACTAATATACAGAAACAAATGTACATAAATCAGTAAAAAAAAAAAAAAAAACTAGCTTATCCTATTATAGCCATGTGAGTGGTGAGGGGGGGGGGTGCAGATCTGATGCGCCAAATAACAGATTATCTGATAGGGTTGAAATTAGGGTTGCAATTGTAAAAAAAAAAATCCCAATGGAACTTTTCACACAAAAGGCCTCTTAATCTGCACCCAGAAAATAAGTTTGTTAATATGTAACACAATAGAGGTGTGCAGTATTGCACCAAGAGGATGATAGTGCAAGTCAAATTCTAATAAGCATTAAATAAACTGAATGCGCTGGAACATAATCGTTTTTTTTGACATGCGATGTGTCAAAATAAGATATCACACACAGTAATTCTCATTACTAAGCAACCGCCTATCTTAGTTTATCTAATATGTGATCCTGATATCACATAGCGACCAATTTATATACACAGACTGTCTAAGATACTTGACAGATACTTTGTGAGGGGGTGATTCAGGGGATTTGCGTAATGTATTGTAGACAATCATTCAGGGATTTCTTTATCAATTATTGTATTCATATAAAGAATGCTGAGAGTTATTTGAGTACTCTTTTGTTGTAACACATATTACTTGTCATTATAATCACAGTCACACTGCAATTTTCTAGCGGCAAATGCATTTTTAATAGCAAGCTTACATACAATATCACTGTTACAATATTTAAAAAGTGCAAATAATAAATATGAAATAACTAAAGAAACATCAAGTGCTTATAAACTTACAGATAAGATACAGCACTGGGCTGGTCTTTGAATGCAAAACCTTAAAGCGACACAAAAAAACAAAGAAGAACTAAAAAAAATACTATTGCTCTAAGGCTGGGTGCGGTGCGAATTTAAGCTCTGTTTTTACATTGAATTGACAAAGTAGTTGTTTCAAGTCAGTTTTTGCTCAGAATCGGGTCAGGTTTACATCAGTGTCAGGTTAGAATTTTATCTTGTTCACAACTGAATGACATGTGCGATTCAGAGGTGTTCCCATAGGGGTCAATGGGCCTGAATTCGCACCTGAGCCGGACCACACTGCTCAGAAAACTGACAAGACTCTTTTTCAATTAGCACTGAAGCCGCACTCCAGCTGCACAATAGACAGATGTGAACAGGCACAATAGAAAGCAATGTTCTTTCACAAGTCATGCAAATTGGACGCGGTTCAAAACGCATCCAATTTGCATACGTGTGAACCTAGCCTCAGCCTCCTCCAAACCACCATATACCAAAAATTGGTAATATGGCGCACTAAGGTTAAGACTCAAATGCGAATAAGAAGGGATTGGGGGGAAAGGCAAGGGCAATAGCAACAGCTCTTAATAGTAATATAGACCATATAAAGTTCAAAAACAATAATAATAAGTAAATAACTGTGCAGAGAAGGCTGCCGATTCAAAAGTTTTAGAAGGAAAAATAAAAGTCTGAAATATACAAGGGAACAAAGAACAGCACCATCTAAGTGCAGTATGTATGCATTTTAATAAGGTAAAACTCAAATGAATACACTCACAAGATTGCGGTGTTAACAGACATGATCGGGTGAGGGGGGGGGGGTGTTTTCCAGTGTCACTGGTGTAGACTGGTGTCCGTGATCGGGCCTGTCCTCTGGCCACACTGCTGGTGCACGGTGTTTCCGGGTGGATAGGACTGCAATCGGCGGTACATTTCGGATGACGTCACTTCCGGGTCGGATCAGCGAGTGGTGCTCGCGTTCGGAGCATTCATACTTCTTCTTTAGGCTTGGATCCAGTACGAATACTCTGGACGTGTTCCTACTAGATTTCACTGTTATTGTACCTATTGAGTCCTTTTGGATTTATTTCCTTAGCACTTTATATTGATTGTAGTTTGTATGTGGGTTGTATATTTAGTTTTTTTTTAGCGAGATCACTTTTATATATTTTTTACATGGGGCTATACTTTAGCAAATGGACACCAAGTGGGTGAATGACAAGAGTACATTTGTCAAATAAAAGAGGTTATTAAGACTTTCAATTATGAAAAGATATGAGTCTCATATGAGTAAGTACCTGGTTACTGCCATTCAGACCATTGTAGACATTGTGGGACACAATACCATTCCTTGGGGCTCTCCATTCTTTTGAAGAATTAATTGGCCAGGGTCACCATTTCCAATTTCCCATTAAAATGGAAAAAGGTGTGCATTGCAGTAGTTGAAAGGACCGTGTGGGACCTCCAGTGTAATAACTATGGCATGGCATTTCATGCAATGAAAATAAATGGATAGTTTTTTTGGCTTATATTTCCTGTAAAAAAAAATGTTCCTATGTATATATTAGATTTTTTGCTTCTATTCAGGCTGTAATTTTAAAGAAGTTTCAGTTTTACTTGATAAATCTGTTCTAGCTTCCATTGTGGCATGAATATTATTCTGGGATTCAAAATGAACATTATTTGTACAGCCTGAGGGATATCCTTTGTCAGATTTTTCTTTTTTGTTCATCATAGATTTGCCATTAAGTCAGCTTTAGATAAACTAAAAAAACTGTTGTGACTAACACTAACAATATTGATACAGTATTGTATCTCAAAGCATATTTAAAGAACTATAAGAAAACAAATATCTACATTTATATGAAAGCTGACAAAGAATTCATATTTTTGTTCTGTATCCAGTTCTGAAATTTTAACAGTCCTGCCAGAGAGACCAACCTGCTTGGTACCCTGAGTTTTTTTCTACTGGACTAAAGAAATACACAGAGGATTTGATTATTTCTATAACTGAACCTGTGATTGGACAACATAGGAGCAGCAGCACTCTAGTGAGGTTATCCCTCTGCCCATTCTGATCTCTCTTATTCTTTCAGCACATGTGCCTACAGAACACATAATGTGCCCTCAGTACTGCCCCTCCCTCTCTGAGTGTACTGCTAGGATTATAGTATATACTGCTGATATCATGTCATTTTTAAGTACATACTAGAGCTGCGTGATTAATCGGCAAGGATCGTTATCGCAATTTTTTTCCCCGCTGCAATCTTTGGTATGCAGAGAATTCTCTCTGCTCTCTGCTCTCAGCCCTCAAAGTCAAAGTCCGGGCAGCTTGCCAAGTTTTACAACATTCTTTATGAGCGGAAAGTTAGGTCTAAACATTGTATCAATTTGTCTTTTACATCAAAGGAATATACTTCTGTATGTAAATTAGGAAAGTTAAACCACTTAAACACTAAAGCCCTGTACACACGCTCGGTTTTCTCAGCGGTAAAAAGTCAGTTGAGAAAATCGAGGGGAAAGCCGAAAACCCGGCAGGAAAACTGCCATGGAGCTTTGGCCGGGAATCCCGGCCATGTGTATGCTCCATTGGCACTGCCTCGCAGTGTTTCCCATAGGTAAGTAGTAGATCTGGCGGGGAAAAAAAAACGCCGGGAATCCAGACGGGAAAATAGAGAGCAGGGAAAACTATGAGGAAGCATATACACGTCCGGTTTTCCCGGCCAAAAGCTCTCCTGCCAGTTTTCCTGCCGGGAAAACCAGTCGTGTATACGGGGCTTAAACATTTTTCTGACAGTTCTTGTTTTCAAGTTAAAATCATTTTTTTTTGCTAGAAAATTACTTAGAACCCCTATATACATATATATATATTTTGTAGAGACCCTAGAGAATAAAATGGTGGTTGTTGCAATATTTTATGTCACACTGTATTTGCGCAATTTTTGGGGAAAAAATTACTTTAATGGATTAAAAAAAAACTAACCAGTAAAATTAGCCCAATTATTTTTTGTATAATGTGAAAAATTTTACGCCGCGAGATTCATGATCTTTATTCTATTTAAGCCAAAAAATCATGATTCTCATTTTGGCCAGAATCATGCAGCTCTAGTACACACACTAGTTGTATTTAAAAATACATAACTGCATTATATATTTCTGTACATGCAATTCTGAAATTCACATAGATCTCCCATACTGCACAGTCCTGCCTGGCAGGGGAGAGGACGTGATCTTTCTCTGCTATCGTTTCACTTACAGATCTTCTCTCCATCCCCACCTTTTGATTGGACAGTGAAAGGAGAAGCAGCATCCGAGCTCATCTTTATGTCATTCTGCTTAATCAGCATGCTGTTTACAGTGCAGCACAACTGGCTGGCTCCTTGTGCTGCTTCTTCTTACACCCGTAAAGTTCAGCTGTACAGTAGACTTCAATAGGCTGATACCTAGTCAAATTCATGAACCTACGCTGCATGTGTTAGAAAAAAATAAATATAATGATATATGAAGTATTGCATTACACATTACAAAGATACATTCATTTGCATATTTTAAATCAATGCAGTCAAAATAACGATACTACCTAAGCTACTTTATTTAATCAGAGTATTACCTATCCAAATTCCAGCATATTATTTAAGAATATTACAAAGGAAAGTATTGTCATTTATCTGGGGCACTTCTAAACCGAGAATAAGGGGCCAAATCCTCAAAAAACCTGCCTAACTTAACTTTCAGCAGTTAAGTTACACAGGCGTAAAATTTCTACCTAAGTGCCCGATCCACAAAGCACTTACCTAGAAATTACACGCCGTGTAACTTAAGTGCCTCCGTCACAAGGCGGTCGTATGATCGAGGGGGCGATTCCTATTTAAATGAGGCGCGCTCCCGCGCCGGACGTTCGGCGCATGCGTGTGACGGAATTTTTCCCGACGTGCATCGCGCGAACGTACTTTACGCCGGGCTTTGTGGATCGCGACGGGACAATAAAGTTGCGTCGGGTAAAAAAAAAAAAGTTACGCGCCGGAAAAAAAATTCTAAATTTAAAAAAAAACGCGGCGATCGAAAAAAAGGTTTGTTTTTACAAGGTCTAAACAGTTTAGGCCTTGTAAAAGCATCCCTAATTTTACGCATGCAAAACGTAACTTACGCAGAAAACACAAAGCTAAAAAGCTTTGTGGATCTGCCTAAGTACTCATTTGCATACGCAAAGCGGCATTTCGACTCGAAATGCCCCCAGCGGCGGATGCGGTACTGCATCCTAAGATCCGACAGTGTAAGTCTATTACAGATGTCGGATCTTCTGACTATCTTTGGAAAAATCCTTCTGAGGATCGTTTCCAAAGATAGGCACAGGGATACGCAGGCTGAACAGCAGTTCCGCCTGCGTATCTCCTTTGAAGATTTGGCCCAAAGTTACATACTCTATATCTCCCTAAATTAAATGGAGGTCTTGGATGTCCTAATTTTGCATACTATTACAGGGCAGCACACATAGCAACTCTCACCAAATACCATGCGCAAAATGAAACCCCACTATGGGTGTCAATAGAAGCAACTGAATGTGACCCGATCCCAATTTCGTTTCCAATATTTGTATTAATATTTTCAAATAGAAATACAATATAAACAAAAACAATATTTGTCATTGCCGTGAGAACAAACAGACAAGTACGAGTCCCCAATTTCCAACTAACTTTGGACTTTCCCAAAAGACCGTAAAAGGCTACAAAACCCCATTATAAAGCATTTTCTTTTCCTTTGGGATAGATTCAAAATTAGAAACCGATTCCAATCTCTCCATAATCCTTTATTATCATTTTACAAAAACCCTGCCTTTTATCCTGCATGGGTCTCCCCTAGATCCTTTAAAGAATGAGCTTTGCGGGATGTCCTATATTTGTATACATTTGTAAACACATCCTCATTTATTCCGTTCCCAACCCTAATGCCCTGTACACACGATCGGTTCATCCAATGAAAACAGTCTGATGGATTTTTTCATCAGATATCCGATGAAGCTGACTTTCATCAGTCGTGCCTACACACCATCGGTTAAAAAAACGATCGTTTCAGAACGCGGTGACGTAAAACACAACGACGTGCTGAGAAAAATGAAGTTCAATGCTTCCGAGCGTCGACTTGATTCTGAGCATGCATGGATTTTTAACCGATGGACGTACCCACAGACGATCGTTTTTTTTCTATCGGTTAGTTAACATCAGATAATTTTAAAACAAATTCCTATTTTTTTAACCGATGGATAAATAACCGATGGGGCCCACACACGATCAGTTAGTCTGATGAAAACGGTCCATCAGACCGTTTTCATCAGACAAACCGATAGTGTGTACGCAGTATTAAGAGAAACATACGGCCTACCACAATCAGAGTTATTTAGATAGCTTCAAATAAAAAACTTTTACACACCCTTACTGGATACCAAAATATCTTTCACTCATTTGACTAGTTTTGAACAGTTTTGTAAGAAAGACCCCCATGACAGAGGCCTGTTTGTTTTTTCATCTCAATCGTGGCCTGGTGGTCTCTCTGGGTGAGTGGCTGCCAGGTCTCGGATGCGGCTAAGCCCAATAGCAAGATGGCCTAGGCGGAGTTTCCGGTCCCGCAAATGACGTCCGCGGAAGCCGTCTAGTGACGGCTTCCATGCACGTCGCGTCTGGATTATGTGGCGCACCATCGATCTCGGCGTGTCGCACACCGTGTTGTGCGCAACGGCAGAGAAGAGGGGAGGGATCACCATCATCTGGAATGAGGACAAGGTAAGTATTTAAGGACGCCAAGGGTGGTGTTCGGCATCATTCCCCCTCCACCTGCAGGAGGATTAGGAGGTACCCAGATGTTGCACAATAGGTGCCTCTCCCAGCCACAATAGCCTCTGCTAAACTTGTCCTGCATGTTTTTTGTGCCCTGTTCATTCTGGGCGCACAGGTCCTTTTTTAAGGACAATTTGGGGATTCTCTCTTATTAGCAAATGGTAAGTGTTTACCTTTGGATATCTATTGGAGAGTTTTTGAGTTTTCCCTTGCTGGCTTGTTTATTTATTTATTTTTATGGCCTTTTTATTCTGTTCTCACCTAATATAGTGATATGGTGAGGGAATCTTAACGCCATTCGTTGAATTTGTTCATTCTGCCCCCCTATGGTTTGTAGTGATGAAGGGCTACTGAATGCATGGTAAAAAAGTGAACACCTCCACTTGGGGGCATTGTGAGGGGCACACCCCGAGACACTGGGTACATACTATTTAAATGAAAAGTGAGTCATTATTATGTTTACATCTTTGGATGTGGGATGGTGATGGTTATTTTTCTAGATGCTTAATATGTATTTATTTGTATTTTGATGTATTTTAAATTTGATACTGTAAATTACCTTGAAGAAGAATGTTTCACATTCGAAACGCATCGGATAATACGTCCTACTTGCCATTAGCCCTTTAGTGACGGGCATTGCATGAAGGATAGTATCATTTGTTATATTCTCTATTCAATCTTCTTTACATATTTCTAGGTCATCCTGTTTATTGATTGATTGTTTCTATTGTATTTATAACATGTAATAAATGTATATATTTTTTATGAATTTTTGAGTTCAATATCTGTTGCCATAAAAATCCCGCCCCTTTTGAGGTTTTCCAGTTTTCATCAACAAAGGGATGATGGCAACCACATGCCGCCCTACATGAGTTACAGTAATTTTTTCCACACTTACCATCTTAACTAGAAAAAAAAATGCTATAAACTGCTATAAAAAATGCTATAAACCTGCAAGGGATTGTGTCCCTTCCTTACTTTATCTAAAACAAAAGATCAGCACTAACACTCAAGTTATACCTCTGTGAGCCCAGCAATTTGCCATTGTGTATTAGCTCTTAGTATTTGGTCCCATGAATAGAATGTCTTGTGTTGGATTCTCAAAATGAAATTAAATGCATTAAGGTGAAAAAACTTGTGTCAGTCAGTGGCCCCCAAGCCCCCCCATTTTACTCACCTGAGCCCTGGAATGTCCCACGACGCACAGTCTCTCTGCCCGGGGTTCTCGGCTCTTCATTGGATAGATTGATAGCAGCGCAGCCATTGGCTCCCGCTGCTGTCAATCAAATCCAATGATGTGGCCGCCAGGGGGCAGGGCCAAGTCCAGCATTTGGTGGCTATGGATGCCAAATGCTGGACTCGGGAGAGCGCCTGCAAGGTAACCCATCCGGGAGAGTGCTCCTCCTAGGGTGTTATCTAATGCAGGGAGGAGCCGCGAGAGCCACCGAGGGACCCCAGAATAGGAGGATCGGGGCCACTCTGTGCAAAACAAACTGCACAGTGGAGGTAAGTTATTATTTTAAAAAACTAAAAATCGAACCTTTAGTATCACTTTAATAGTCTGAAGTTCGGCATCCCACATCAAAAGACCCGTGTCTCATCTCCATTTAGATTAGAAAGAATAAAATCTAAACAGCTTCATGACTCATTGAATAAAAGCTGAAATCTTATCAAGCTTTACAAAGAAACCTAATTTTAATCAGCATCAGGATCTTCCTTCCTAGCATCTTCTACAAGACAAATGTTGTCCAGACACACAACATAACTACTGAATCCAGCAAGAAATTGTATTGTTATTTTTTTACTTCATTGCTATTTTGACATTTTATCTTCAGCCACTGTGCAAATGATGTGCTAATGATTGACTTGAAAATTAATTATAAAGTGCAAGACATGCTGAGCACATGTGTAACATAATGTTCAACTGCTAGAGACCAGGAGATATTTTGCTGTACAGTAATGCACACCATGGGGTTGAGATGAATCTTGCTGATTTGACATTTGCATGCAGATTCACTTTAGAGAATTTTTTTAAAACCATAATGCACTGGATGGCCTCTAAACTTTGACCAGCAGGCTTAGAATCGCCAATAAGAGGGGTTTTAGAGGTGGAGATGTGTTTTGTTTCAATATTTTTTATTGAGAATTTTAGAAAACATAGCACTAACAATTAATGTTGTAATAATACAGATATACAGATATTAATAATTATTGCTTATTAATCATGAAAAGAAAAATGAGAGACAAAAACAAAAAACAAACATATTTTTAAACATTAAGTGAGTACGAATGAGGATATATGTATTATAAAGTATTTTGGCCATATAGACCAATGTAAGAAATAGAACATTCCTAATAAACTGTAAGAAAAAACAACATATATTATTAGCATAGAACAGAGAAAAAGAAGGAGGAGGAAAGGAAAAAGGGAAGCAAGAAAGGGAAGGGAGGGTGGGTCAGGAAAACGGTAAGAGTGCTCTCCAGTTTAGTATATATCATAAACTCCAAAAGATCACAGATGAATTTAAGTATTTATATTATAATTAATCCAAGGTTCCCATACAGTTTCAAACCAATCAATTTTATCCTCCTTGAGAGCAGATATCCTTTCATTAATCATAATCCACGATAGTTTACTTTTTAATAAACTAAACGGTATCGTAGATGTCTTCCAGGATTTAGCTATAGAAATTCTAGCAGCAATAAATATGAATGTTATAAATTTTACCATTTGCTTTGATGTACCTCGTACTTGTAATCCCAATAATGCGTTCCATGGTGATTTCCTGAGATTCACATTAGTTAAGGAAAAAATAAAGTTATATGTACGAATCCAAAATCTCCTTACTTTTTGACAGGTCCACCATATGTGGTACATAGTCCGGAGATGTGTTTTGGAAGTGGATATTGTGGTGATTCTCAGCTTCCATAGGGATCAACCAATTAAGGAATATGTATACAGTACTTACTACATTGATTAAGCTTGACCAATGTAACTAGGGAAAAAAAACAATACCTGGAAATCAGCTTTTAAAATAAGATGGTCTTGTTTTACCAAGGGTGTGGTATTGGTTATGTTTTTTTTAATTGAGGGGTACACTATTTATTTTATGTTGACAGGGCCTTTATTTTAGTATTTTTTCTTGCTGTAAAGCTCCCCTCAATGTTTTAATTTTTCATGTGTTTTTTTTTAGAGGGTGTTGAAAGCTCAGAATTCACTTGTTCACCTTTACACTGCTATATCCTCTGCAGTACCTTTATTCTTGGAGTAAAACCCTAGTCTGTGTTCTTTGTCTTTGGAAAATTTGGACCTAGCTTTTCTCATGAACTGCTTCCTGCCTGGGCCATTATAAATTAACGCCCAAGCGGGAATCCTATTGTTCTGGGTGGAAGTCATATGACATCCCCCCCAGAACACACCTCACACTCCGGTGTAATCTGACACCGGCTGTCTAAAGGCCCACTGCCAATACCATGTAATGTCTGAGACCAATCACGGCAAATCACATGACAATTGTAATCAATCAATGGCTTGGATTCATGCTATTCGTTGTGTACTATTGGGTTGATCTCTGTGATTGGTCACAGTGATTACATGATACAGACAGGGCCAATCACAGTCCATGTGTACCATGTGATTAGCTGTGGTCAATCACAAGAATATACACTGAATGAATCTATTTCATTCAGTAAATTTTTTTCCTATAGCAGTGAAATTCACTGCTATAAGCAATTCCAGGGCCAGATTCTCGTAGATCGGCGTTAAACTATGCGGCCGTAACGTATCTCGTTTACGTTACGCGGCCGCAAGTTTTACGGGCAAGTGCTTGATTCACAAAGCACTTGCCTACAAAGTAGCGGCGGCGTAGCGTAAATTCTCCGGCGCAAGGCCGCCTAATTCAAATGATCCAGGTAGGGGGCGTGGATCATTTAAATTAGGCGCGTTCCCGCGCCGATCGCACTGCGCATGCGCCGGGCGTAAAAATAGCCCAGTGCGCATGCTCCAGCTCACGACGGAAAACGTCAATGACGCCGACGTGAGTGTCATTGACGTAAAGTCCTATTCGCGAATGACCTAGGAAAACGACGTAAACGACGGAAAAAGACGACGCTGACCCGATGCCATACTTAACATGGCATACGACGGACCTTCGTAAACTTACCCCTCATATAGCAGGGGTAAGTTTACGCCTACGGAAACGTCGTAAATTCACTGCGTTGACCGCACGTACGTTCGGGAATCTCGCGTAAATAGCTAATTTGCATAGACGACGGGGAAAACGACGTCGGCGACACCTAGTGGCGGGGGAAAAAAATTGCATCTAAGATCTGACAGCGTAAGAGCCTTACGCCTGTCAGATCTAATGGATATCTATGCGTAACTGATTCTAAGAATCAGTCGCATAGATACGCCGGGCCAGATTAGGACTTACGACGGCGCAAATGGCGTTGCGCCGTCGTAAGCCCTTTGAGAATCTGGCCCATAGTGTGTAAAAAAAATCCTGTTCACCTCTCCAGAGTAGAAGAATACATTTGGGCCTAAATATATGACGAAAAGGCTATTTATATGCAAAATGTTTGCGGAAACAAAGAAAAACACGTTTGTCTTTTTTTAATCCGTCTTTTTAAGTTTATTTAGCAAAAAATAAAAACCCAGTGGTGATTAAATACCACTAAGAGAAAACTCAATTTGTGTGAAAAAGGTGATAAAAATATAATTTGGGTACAGTGTTGCATGGCCGCGCCATTGTCATTCAAAGGCTGAAAATTGGCCTGGGCAGGAAGGGGGGTAAATGTGTCTGGTATTGAAGTGGTTAAAAATGCCCTGCTGTTGGACAATTGTACACTATTGTATTATCTGTGTTCATTGAATTCCTGTAGTATAACAGCTGCCGGTAACTCTTTCCCTCTACTACATATAGCCCTATCCTGGTTAAAACTGCTCCTGGCGAATTCTAAACTTCAGTATCTTCTGCAGTACATTAATTCTTGTAGTAAAACTCCAGTCTGTACTCTTTGTCTGTAATACATTTACATCTAGACCTGTTATTTAACACTGCTTTGTCATCTCCTAATTGAGCTTAACTAAATCTGATGTTTTGAAAGAGGACTTAGTGACACTTTAAAGAATTAATTCACCTTTGCCAAAAAACTGCCTATGCAGTGCTGCAAATAAAAACAAATTAGGCAGTTTGTCTAAAGTCAGATAAAGCCTCGAAAAAAAGATGTCCACAAAACTCCCAGAGATGGCATCATCCTGTCTTGCCTTGTTGCTAAGATGTTGCTAAGATGCTTCCAGCTATTACTGCTCACTGCCACCATCAGAGAGATTTCAAACTCCGGACCGATGGACCGTTTTCATCGGACGAACCGATCGTGTGTGGGCCCCATCAGTTTTTTTCCCATCGGTGATAAAAAATAGAACTTGTTTTACATTTTTCTTAAGGTTAGAAAAATCGATAGAAAAAAACGATCGTCTGTGGGTCGACGCATGCTTGGTAGCATTGAACTTCATTTTTCTCAGCACGTCGTAGTGTTTTACGTCACCGCGTTGCACACGATCAGATTTTTAACCGATGGTGTGTAGGCAAGACTGATGAAAGTCAGCTTCATCGGATATCTGATGAAAAAATCCATTGAATCCATTTGTTTTCATCAGACTAACCGATCGTGTGTACAGGGCATAAGAGTTTTTTGGCCTGGCTTCGGTAGGTACATAAATGGCCTACACCTACAGCAAGGGTATTATTTAACTTTGGTCAAAGTTGCACAGTTTGGCCCGGATTCACATACATCGGCGCATATTTATGCCGGCGTAGCATATCTAATATACGCTACGCCGGCGCAGCGCACAGAGACAAGCACTGGATTCACAAAGTACTCGCTCCCACTCGCTGTTAAAGATACGCTGGGTTTCCTCGGCGTAAGCCAGCGTAGGTGGAAGTGGGCGTGATCCATGCTAATGAGGCGTGACCCCATGCAAATGATGGGCCCAGCATCATAGAAGTACTTAAAATGAACGGCGCATGCGCCGTCCCGTGGATGTATCCCTGTGCGCATGCTCAGAATCACGTCGGGATTACTCCCTAAGATACGACGGATCATTGCCTACGACGTGAACGTAACCTACGCTCAGCCCTATTCACGTACTACCTAAACAACGTAAAATGCGACGGCTGTGTTCCCTGGTCCATACCTTAGCATGACTTGCGCCTCCTATATGGGGAATAACTTTATGCCGGACGTACGACTTATGCAAACCGCGTATATATTATGCGCCTGGCGCAACTACGTTTGTGAATCGGCGTATCTCCCTCATTTGCATATGTACATAGAAAATCAATGGGAGCGGAAAATGCGCCCAGAGTAAATATGCGCCCAAGATACGACGGCGTAGGATAGTTACGTCGGTCGTAGGAAGCCTATTTTCAGGCGTATCTAGTTTTGTGGGCATGGCGCACGGATACGACGGCGCACATTTACACTTACGCGGCGTATCTCGAGATACGTTGGCGTAAGTGCTTTGTGAGTCCAGGCCAAAGTTTTTATCTACAAGCGCAACATACCTGCATAATCCGTTTTTGGTACAGAGGAACTGACCCTTTAGGCTTCCCCACAGTAAGTGGCTATCCAGCCCTTGACCAATGGAAGATATTCCTTCTCCTCCTGTCCTGTGTGGAGGACAGTGCGGGAGTAATTTAACTAGGGGCCGGGCCCCTAGGTTGGCAGTGCACCCTAGGCGGTCGCCTAGTCCGCCTAGTGGTAGTGCCGACCCTGCTTGTGAGAGCTGATTGAAGGAAAGGCACACACCCCCTCTACATAGGCAGAGGAATGAAGGAACATCCAGAGCTGTACTCTGAATAGACAAGCTCTCTGCTAATCTACCTATAAGCTCCCTACCTGACACCAATTCTCAGCTGCTGTTATCTCATGGGTCAGAGAACTTGTCAGAAGTGACTCTGCTGATAACAGAGGAATGAAGCAGCAGAAATAAATTTCACTTAGAGCTTTGGCGAGAGATAAGTAAACACCACAGATATATGTGCCCAGGTCAGATTTCATGAATGTGGTTTATAACCACTTTAAGCTTTGAAAATAAGGTAGAAGCAGACTGCTTGCCATGCAGTCTGCTCCAGTTTTAATACCCTCCCCCATTGAAATTTACACATGGAAACACCTAAAAAGTATTTAACACAATTCCTTTCTCAATTTTTAGTACTGTGCTGCAAAGTGAATAGCTCTAATCAAATATAAAGAAATTCTTGTTCTTAGACACATTTCCACCAGATAAATGCTACCCATTTTTTACCACTGCTCTGGCAGCAGCAAAGAAAATTTCTGGCTTTAATAAAGCTCACGATACTGAATAATCCTCAGAAAACTAGGTGGATTTAATTAACATGTCTAATTTTGCCATCTGTCCTCCCCTACTAATTATGGTTGCAAAGACTTAATTTTTCACAATCATATCAGTTAAGGGCTTGCTACTGTGATGTGCTAAATGAGCAGGGCATGCTAGTAGGGGGATGATATCAATGCTGCTGTACTTGTTGCACAGCATTTAGAGGTACTGTGCATTTTAATACTGACACAGCTTCACAAAGCAGAAAATCTCTTTGATAAGAATGAATGCTGAGAAAAAGAAAACCATTGTTTTTTTTTTCCTCTTTAAAAGGGGTGGGAGACGCTAATGTGTGTGTTTATTATATGATGTCTTCTTTTTTGACAAGGGCTTCAAGGCCACATTGCAAGCTACTGCACATCCTTCATGCAGCCTATCAAGAAAGGGACTTAGCTTTCAGTGGGCATACAGACAGTAGTATGCTCTGACTTACGTAACCCATGCCCCGAAGCCTTCACATAGTTTGCTGCCAAGCTGGAATCTCAAAGCCTAATTGGCAGTAAGATAGCTATGAGTAGAATTCATAGCAATGGCCAAAGCTGTATGTATGCACTGTGAGCATGGATTTCTGGAGAACAGATTTGTAAAATCCCATCCTCTTCTGTATGTCTCCAGAGAACCCACACACTGGAGAACCAGAAAGGATAACAGCCTACAGCATATGTACAATTCTCTAGGCACAGGACTCCAAATGGAAATGGCTCATAAGCCATATACATAATCCTCTGTCACAGATTTAGACATTGTATTGAATGCAAAACAAGGAAATAAATACAAATGTATAATCAACAACAATGTCTGTGTTACACAGCATGATATACATGCAGAAAGAGACGGGGTGATTCAACACACAACTACTGTATATGATATCACTGCTTTTTTTTATAAGAAACAGCATTGCCAAGTAAAAGACAAATCAATATCCATCTGGTATGCAAAAGCATGCCACAAAACATAAGATATCTTGGTATAAAAACTAGCATGCATAGCAATAAACTAGGGCTCTGGAAATTAAAGATTAATTCCTCGATTAATCATTCATTTTTTTGATCGATACTAGTGGTGCAACGGATCGTATATGATCTGTGATCCTAATGGGTCCTCATATGCGGATCGGCACACCATGTGATCCGTGGAGCTCTGCTGCTGCCTCGGCCATAGGGAAGGCCGCGGCTTTAGCCTAGCTCCCGGAGCGGCGGCCATCTCGGTCCACCCGGCGGCGGCCTAGGTGAGCCTAGAGCGGCGCGCTGACGTCATCACCCGGCCTCAACTGCGCGTGTTCGGCCAGCTTCTCTGGTAAGACTAAGCAAGCACTAATCTTCCTACACAGTGGGAGAGATGTGGACCGTATTACAGTGGGGGAGATGTCTGTGGATATTACAGTGAGGGAGATGTCTGTGGATATTACAGTGGGGGAGATGTCTGTGGATATTACAGTGGGGGAGATGTCTGTGGATATTACAGTGGGGGAGAAGTCTGTGCATATTACAGTGGGGGAGATGTCTGTGGATATTACAGTGAGGGAGATGTCTGTGGATATTACAGTGGGGGAGATGTCTGTGGATATTACAGTGGGGGAGATGTCTGTGGATATTACAGTGGGGATGATTGTGGATATTACAGTGGGGGTGATTGTGGATATTACAGTGGGGGTGATTGTGGATATTACAGTGGGGGTGATTGCTGATATTACAGTGGGGGAGATGTCTGTGAAAATTACAGTGGGGAGATGTCTGTGGATATTACAGTGGGGGAGATGTATGTGGATATTACAGTGGGGGAGATGTCTGTGAATATTACAGTGGGGCGATGTCTGTGGATATTACAGTGGGGGAGATGTCTGTGGATATTACAGTGGGGGAGATGTCTGTGGATATTACAGTGGGGGAGATGTCTGTGGATATTACAGTGGGGAGATGTCTGTGGATATTACAGTGGGGAAATGTCTGTGGATATTACAGTGGGGGAGATGTCTGTGGATATTACAGTGAGGGTGATGTGGATATTACAGTGGGGGTGATTGTGGATATTACAGTGGGGGTAATTGTGGATATTACAGTGGGGGTGAATGTGGATATTACAGTGGGGGTGATTGCTGATATTACAGTGGGTGTGATTGTTGATATTACAGTGGGGGAGATGTCTGTGGATATTACAGTGGGGAGATGTCTGTGGATTACAGTGGGGAGATGTCTGTGGATATTACAGTGGGGAGATGTCTGTGGATATTACAGCGGGGGAGATGTCTGTGAATATTACAGCGGGGGAGATGTCTGTGAATATTACAGCGGGGGAGATGTCTGTGAATATTACAGCGGGGGAGATGTCTGTGAATATTACAGTGGGAAGATGTCTGTGGATAGTACAGTGGGGGAGATGTCTGTGGATAGTACATTGGGGGAGATGTCTGTGAATATTACAGTGGGGGAGATGTCTGTGGATATTACAGTGGGGGAGATGTCTGTGGATATTACAGTGGGGGAGATGTCTGTGAATATTACAGTGGGGAGATGTCTGTGGATAGTACAGTGGGGGAGATGTCTGTGAATATTACAGTGGGGAGATGTCTGTGGATATTACAGTGGGGGAGATGTCTGTGGAAATTACAGTGGGGGAGATGTCTGTGGAAATTACAGTGGGGGAGATGTCTGTGGATATTACAGTGGGGGAGATGTCCGTGGATATTATAGTGGGGGAGATGTCTGTGAATATTACAGTGGGGAGAAGTCTGTGGATAGTACAGTGGGGGAGATGTCTGTGAATATTACAGTGGGGGAGATGTCTGTGGAAATTACAGTGGGGGAGATGTCTGTGGAAATTACAGTGGGGGAGATGTCTGTGGATATTACAGTGGGGGAGATGTCTGTGAATATTACAGTGGGGGAGATGTCTGTGGATATTACAGTGGGGAGATGTCTGTGGATATTACAGTGGGGGAGATGTCTGTGGATATTACAGTGGGGGAGATGTCTGTGAATATTACAGTGGGGGAGATGTCTGTGGAAATTACAGTGGGGGAGATGCCTGTGGATATTACAGTGGGGGAGATGTCTGTGAATATTACAGTGGGGGAGATGTCTGTGGATATTACAGTGGGGAGATGTCTGTGGATATTACAGTGGGGGAGATGTCTGTGGAAATTACAGTGGGGGAGATGTCTGTGGATATTACAGTGGGGGAGATGTCCGTGGATATTATAGTGGGGGAGATGTCTGTGAATATTACAGTGGGGAGAAGTCTGTGGATAGTACAGTGGGGGAGATGTCTGTGAATATTACAGTGGGGGAGATGTCTGTGGAAATTACAGTGGGGGAGATGTCTGTGGAAATTACAGTGGGGGAGATGTCTGTGGATATTACAGTGGGGGAGATGTCTGTGAATATTACAGTGGGGGAGATGTCTGTGGATATTACAGTGGGGAGATGTCTGTGGATATTACAGTGGGGGAGATGTCTGTGGATATTACAGTGGGGGAGATGTCTGTGAATATTACAGTGGGGGAGATGTCTGTGGAAATTACAGTGGGGGAGATGCCTGTGGATATTACAGTGGGGAGATGTCTATGGATATTACAGTGGGGAGATGTCTGTGAATATTACAGTGGGGGAGATGTCTGTGGATATTACAGTGGGGAGATGTCTGTGGATATTACAGTGGGGAGATGTCTGTGAATATTACAGTGGGGGAGATGTCTGTGGATATTACAGTGGGGAGATGTCTATGGATATTACAGTGGGGAGATGTCTGTGGATATTACAGTGGGGGAGATGTCTGTGAATATTACAGTGGGGGAGATGTCTGTGGATATTACAGTGGGGAGATGTCTGTGAATATTACAGTGGGGGAGATGTCTGTGGATATTACAGTGGGGACTATATATGGTGGTGATCCGAAAAATGTATGTGCGTTATAAATAATCAAAATTAGTCGATTCATCGATTTTAAAAAAATCGATTAGTCTAACACAAAAATTTGAATCAGTAACAGCCCTACAATAAACCACGCATGTCTGCAGTATAAAATGAAACTGCATACAAAATATACTACTTTATTTAAAGGACTACTATAGTTAAAAATTATTGTATTTTCATACCTATATGTGGCTAATACCCTTTTAAGATAATATTTAGTATATGATTTTTTTCACATGCCTTTATTTATGTTCTTCTCCACATTTACATGCACGCCACACTGTCCAATAAAAGTCACAGTAAAGGCCCGTACACACGATCGGATATTCCGACAACAATTGTGTCATGGACGTGATTTGTCGGATAATCCGACCGTCTGTATGCTCCATCGAACAATTGTTGATGGAATTTACAACAACAAATGTTGGATGTTCATGCTCTCAAATTTTCTGACAACAAATGTGTTCTGTCGGATTATCCGATCGTGTGTACACAAGTCCGTCGGACTAAAATCCAAAGTACAAACACGTATGCTCCGAACCAATGCTAACCATAGCACAACAGTAGCAGAAGTTGCTCAAAGGGTGGCGCTAAAGAGCAGAAAAAACATGTAGTTTTGTGTATGTTGGCTGAAAAAGTTCTGCGTCTGTATGCAGAACAAGTTCCCAGCCAACGCCCTTTGGACAAAAATCCACAGATTTGTCAGATGGAAATCCGATCGTGTGTACGAGGCTTTATATTTACACAGTATATAGGACTGACAGGGGTGTTTATAATGGTCGGCTTTCATTCAACTGGTTTCTTTTTAAAAGTAAAAAAAAAAGTTTTAGCTGGAATTAGGCATTTTTTGTTTTTTGTTTGTCCATTTAAAGTTAAAGCCAATCTAAAGCCTCATACACACGATCGGATTTTCCACAGACAAAGTGTAGGACTTTTGTCCGAAGCGCGTTGGCCAGGAACTTGTCTTGTATACAAACGGCACACAAATGTCGGCCAACAAATACAAAACTATGGTGTTTTTCAGCTCTATAGCGCCACCCTTTGGGCACCTTCTGCTAATGTTGTGTTTGGTGAGCATTGCTTCCGAGCATGCGTGTTTGTACTTTGGACTTTTGTCCGACAGAGTTGTGTACAATCCGATAACACACAATTGTTGGTGGAAAATTGTAAAGCATGCTATCCAACATTTTTCAGCGGAAAATCCAACAATTGTCTGATGGAGCATACAAATGTATTTTCCGCCAACAGCCTGTCATCACACAATTCCCGTCGGAAAATCCAATCGTGTGTACGAGGCTTAAGACTACCATGCCCAGTGGCAGCTTTCATCATGCATATTATTTGAAATTTTTACAGTATAGTTCCACCTTAACCACCTCCAGTCCGGGTCTTTTCTGCCACTTTTTGTTCACACGTAACAATCAATGGGGTTGACTTGCTAAAAATGAAGAGTGCAAAATCTGGTGCACCTGCACAGGGTAGCCAATCATCTTCTAACTTCAGCTTGTTCAATGAGGCTTTGACAAAAAATGGAAGCTGATTGGTTTCTATGCAGAGGTGCACCAGATTTTTTACTCTCCATTTTTAGTAAATCAAACCCAATATTTTTTGCTACGAAATTACGTAGAACCCCCAAACTATATTTTTTATAAAGCAGAGGCCCTAGAGAATAAATTGATGGGTTTTGCCATTTTGGTGGACTAAAGCAGTGGTCCCCAACCTTTTTGGCACCGGGGACCGGCTGCATGGAAGAAAAATTTCCAAGGGGAGGTTGGGGATGGCTTGCAGGGGGTAAGCGATTTTTCGCAGGCAATTTGTCAGCGCATCATTTCTATTTATTACATTGTAGTAAAAAATAAAGTTAAACCCACCATAATGCAGAATCAGTGGGAGCTTTGAGTGTGTCACTTGCCATGCTGCCTGCCACCAGATGTGGATTGTCACTTGCCACGCTGCCTGCTACCAGATGTGGATTGTCACTTGCCACGCTGCCTGCTACCAGATGCGGATTGTCACTTGCCATGCTGCCTGCCACCAGATGCGGATTGTCACTTGCCATGCTGCCTGCCACCAGATGTGGATTGTCACTTGCCACGCTGCCTGCTACCAGATGCGGATTGTCACTTGCCATGCTGCCTGCCACCAGATGTGGTAAGGCCCCAACAGATGAAGCTAGTGCCCCCACTAGGCCCTGCTCACACTCACCCTGTCACTGGTAGTGTTGTCATACTCTGGGCTCCCCCATTAACAGTACTGTCATCTGCCCCTATTTATATCATAACCCCACATTACAGTCCTCAGCTCGCGGCCCGGCTTCAGAAGTGCCACGGCCCGGTAGTGGGCCGCAGACCGGGGGTTGGGGAACACTGGTCTAAAGCACCTAATGGCTTATATTTCATGGGGTTTCCATACGCAAGTCCTGACTCTTTTCACACTTTCTTGTGTGGTCCTGCTGCATTCTCCATGAAAATAAAATGGAATTAAAAAGCCAGCATGAAGAGTTGAACCCCCATGTAATGAAGGATGACCAGACATCTCCAGGGACAATCCCAGGATTGAGGACACTGTCCCCAGGACCAAGTCTGTCCCCAGTTTTGACCCCGGATCGGATTTGAACAGGGGCTTGGGCAATTTCAAAGACAGTCAGTGCAGGATGAAAAAAATCTGAATTATACACCCCATCCCCCCCCCACCCCCGCTCCACCACACTTACTAGCTTAGGGAGGTGTATTGTTTTCCATTATCTGTGCCCCTTTCTGATGATCATGTGCTGGTCGGAGCAGAGGGAATATTACTTCAGATTCGGTGCATGCCCATTCAGCTCCACTCGCATGTTCTTCCGTGATTCAAGTTCCGGCCAGCCGCCTGCCTGTTTATCTCCTTGCCTCCCCTAGCGGAGTGATCTTCCTCCGCTCCCCACCCAGTAGTACCCGGGGCGCGGAGTAAGGCCTCGTACACACGACCGAGAAACTCGTCGTAAAAGAAACATCGTTTTCCTCGACGAGTTCCTTGTTAGGCTTGTCGAGAATCTTGTCAAGCTTTCTTTGCGTACACACTGTCAAGACAAAATCTCGTCGTTCTCAAACGCGGTGACGTACAACACATACGACGGCATTAAGGGGAAGTTTGATTCCACTGGCGCCACCATTGGGGCTGCTTTTGCTAATCTCATGTTACTGTGTGTTAAGTAAAAGTTTGGTGAGAGACGATTCACGCTTTTCAGTCTGTTACAGCGTGACAAATGTGCTATCTCCATTACGAACGCTACTTTACCGAAGGTGCGCTCCCGTCTCATACTTTATTCTGAGCATGCGCGGGTTTCTAAGCATACACACGAACGTGTTTCTCGTCGTAAACCAGCCCGACGAGAAACACGATGAGTAATTTGAGACTCCCAACGAGAAAAAAGAGAGTTTTCTTGATGAAAAACATACATACGACCGTTTTCCTCTGCAAAAAAGCTCTGTCACCAAGTTTCTTGATGGATTTTGTCGAGGAAAACGGTCGTGTGTACGACTCAGGCCTCGTACACACGACCGTTTTGCTCGACAGAATCCATCAAGAAACTTGGTGGCAGGGCTTTTTTGCCGAGGAAACCGGTCGCGTGTATCTTTTTCATCGAGGAAACTGTTGAGGAACTCGACAAGGAAAAAAGAGAACAAGTTCTCTTTTTCGTCAACGGGAGTCTCAATTTCCTTGTCGTGTTCCTCGTCGGGCTGGTTTTCGACGAGAAACACGATCGTGTGTATGCTAAGAAACCCGCGCATGTTCAGAAAAAAGTATGGGACGGGAGCGCACCTTAGGTAAAAGTAGTGTTTGTAATGGAGATAGCACATTTGTCACGCTGTAACAGTCTGAAAAGTGCAAATCGTCTCCGACCAAACTTTTACTAACACGCGGTAACATGAGATTAGCAAAAGCAGCCCCAAGGGTTGTGCCAGTGGAATCGAACTTTCCCTGCCGTTGTATGTGTTGTACGTTACCGCGTTTGAGAACGAGGAGATTTGGTCTTGACAGTGTGTACGCAAAGAAAGCTTGTCAAGTTTCTCCACAAGCCTGACAAGAAACTCGTCGAGGAAAACGACGACGAGTTCCTCGGTAGTGTGTTCGATGCCTAAGATTTGACAGGCTGTGAGGCGGGGGGCAGAGAGTTGGGTTTGTATTAGGGAGCAGCGAGAAGAAATCAACCAAAAACAGATAAATACATCCAACAGAAAAAGAATAATTGCTGTAACTGAGCAGTAGGAATACTGAAGTGTCACATGAGATATGTATTAACACCCATAGATATTAACCTCTCCATGATTTATAGTAAATCTCTGTATATAAACGTTGCATGAAATTGTTAATATCACTTCTCAGCCACTGGCTGGTTATTACGCAAGGGCTAATTTCCCTCACGCTCGGATCACGGATCACAAACAAGCACACTATGCAAACATGTTTCCGGAGGATATCCAGGCAAATCAGGAATTACCAAAACAAAGTCAATAGTAAAGCTTTCCTTAACACCGTCACTGCCAGGTAGAACATCCTATGTAGTATTAATAAAGACAGACACTTTCTTATTACAAACATAAAACATATAACATGTACAAGCTCATCAAGGATTTGTATTTTATTTCACCTGTAAGTTGAATCTCTTTAAAAGGAATTGTATAGTCTTTTACTTTTTTTTACTGTTTTTTAGCTAAATTTGTGAAATATCAACTTGACATGAATAATATTTTTTAAAGTAGAAATAAAAGGCAATTTTTTTTTTCATTTTGGATTGAATGAAATCTTATTCCATAGCCAAAACAGGAAGTGAGCGGAAATTTCTTCAAAGTCAACAGAACTGGTGTCCACATTGGTAGATTTCTCCTCTAATCCAGCAAGTCTTTGCCAAGTTGACCACCTCCACAGACTCACTGAATGAGATTTACTAAACCTAATGCAATTAGAATCTTGTGCAGCTGTGCATGATAGCCAATCAGCATCTAACCTAAGCTTGTTCAATTAAGTGTTAACAATAAAACCTGGAGGCTGGTTGGTTTCTATACACAGCTGCACCAGATTTTGCACTCTCCAGTTTTAGTAAATAACCCTGGGAAAAATGTACTATACCTAATGCACTTAGAATCTGGTGCAGCTGTGCCTGGTAGCCAATCAGCTTCTAACTGAGTTTGAATAAATAAGCAATAATAATAGAACCTGGAAGTTAATTGGTTTCTATGCACAGCTGCATCAGATTTTGCACTCTCCCGTTTTAGTAAATAACCCCCACTGTGAAGAACAAGGCTTGAAAGTCAGTAATAATGAAAAGATCTTCTGCAGGGAGACACCAGGCAATACTGGTGACTAATCCTGTGCCCTCTGCCTGGTTATGTGTGCACAGCTTCCACAATTAATTTCTTCTTTAAAACAGTAACAAAAATATGGATGAGTAAGTATGCAACAAAACAAAAGTCTTGTTAAAGCGGGGGTTCACCCTAAAAAAAAATATTTTTTTTTCTACCATGCCATCCAGCATACTAGCGCGAGCTACAGTATGCCTTTATTTCATTTTTTTGCGCCGTACTCACAGTTTAATCCATTAGTTAAGTTTCAGACTCCCTGCGGGGAGTAGGCGTTCCTATGCAGAGGGGAACATGATTGACGGCCGGCTATGGCGCGTCACGCTTCCCGAAAATAGCCGAAATAGGACTTGGCTCTTCATGGCACCTGCGCAGTCAGATCCTAGTCTGTGCGCAGGCGCCGTATAGCGCCGTGAAGAGCTGAGTCCTACCCCGGCTATTTTCGGGAAGCGTGACGCACCATAGCCGGCCGTCAAACATGTTCCCCTCTGCATAGGAACGCCTACTCCCCGCGGGGAGTCGGAAACAAAAGTTATGGATTAAACTGTGAGTACGGTGCAAAAAAATAAAATAAAGGCATACTGTAGCTTACGCTAGTATGCTGAATGGCATGGTAGAAACTTGTTTTTTAGGGTGAACCTCCGCTTTAACATTTCCATTAGGAAATAAACATAGTAACATTGGCTAAAACATTTCCTCACTGAAAACACACTGTACTTTATGTCACATATGTTATGAGACATATATTATGGGAAATACACATATTGGAGAGGTATGGGGTGAACACCCAGATTAGAATTGGAAAAGAAGTGTTCCCCCAAGGTTTTTTTTTTAGCAGCTAAATGATCAATTCTAAATGTATAAAAAGGATCTTGATTTGAAAAAGAACACGTATTGAAGCGTTTCGACCTATTCTGTCACGGTCTTCTTCTGGGGGATAATTTGCTCTAAAACATATATATAGCAGTTCAAAAAACTATTTTCATCATGCACCAAGTTATATGTACATCATGATGTCATATTTACCGCTGGAAGCTGAAATGGATTGCTTCATAACCTTAAAAACAGCTAGATAATCCAAGTGGACTCCATGGTCATCTCCACTCCCCAAGGGAATGGTTGGTTATGGTTATCCATAATTTGGCGATCCATTTCAGCTTCCAGCAGGATATATGACATCATGATGTACATATAATTTGGTGCATGATGAAAATTGTTTTTTGAACTGCTATATATATTTTTAGAGCAAACTATCCCCCAGAAGAAGACCATGATTGAATAGGTCGAAACGCGTCAATACGTGTTATTTTTCAAATAAAGATCCTTTTTATACATTTGGAATTGATAATTTAGCTTCTAAAAAAAAAAAAAAACTTGGGGGTGCACTTCTTTTCCATATGTTATGATGGCCCTGCAGAGTTGGACTTACTAGGACCTATAAAAGGGCAATTCTGTTAATTAATGGTGCTGAGGAGGAGCTATGAAGAACACAATAATTCTAGAATATACGAAAACAAGACTATGACTACAGGGATAAAAGAAAATAAATATAACAATAATTTTGCAGACTACGGGACCATGATGAGACTTCGTCTACGGAGGTTTGAACTATGACCATAGTTAGTTATAAAAGAAATAAAAAATACAGAAAGCTGCACTGACAGTGATGAGGTTGGTATCAAAGTAGACACTAGTCCCTATTTATACAGGATGAGCGAAGTCAGTTCTGACTTAGTTCCCTTTTCATCTCAAGCTTTTTTGGGATTTATATAAAAATTGAAGTTGAAACCAGCAAGTAGATTTGTGATAAAGTGTAGCAAAAAGAAGAGAGAAAAATACAGCTTTTAAACAGGTGAAAAGCTAATAATGGCTAATTATTTCAGTTTTTTCACCTACCACAAGCAAGAAAATCTATGGTTCCCTGCTGCAATATGAACCCAATCATTTTACAAAAACACCAATGTTTATTTACATGCTGTATACTGTATACATGCCAGAGTTTACTTAACCAGTTGCTGACCGTGTCACGCAGATATACTGCGGGAAATATGGCACTGCTGGGCGAAATCCCGTATGGGTACGTCCTACTCGTTTTCAGACACCAGAGGGCGCAGACGCACCCGCTGCGCGGCGGGGGACCCGATGCCTATTGGCCAGCGGGCACGATCGCCCCTGGCCACGCGTGATTGTGTGTGAGAGTGCCAGCACAGGGATTTGTGTGTGTAAAAATTACAAATCCCTGTGCTCTCAGAGGAAAGGAGTCATATTGTTTCTTTCTATGAAGTAGGAAAAACAATATGGCTTCTCTTCTAATCAATCACATCCCCACACAGTTATAACATGCAGAGGGAACACCTTGATCTCCTCCTAGTGTTAACCCCTTCCCTGCCAGTGACATTTACCCAGTAATCAGTGCATTTTTATAGTACTGATCACTGCATAAATACCAATGGTCCCAAAAAAGTGTCAAAAGTCTCCTAAACTTCTCCTGAACCCGCAGGTGAGTGCGGATGTGCTGCGCTTGCGCACAACCTTTTTCATTTGCATTCCCAAACCTGTCCCTCTTATCTCGCGATCGCGCTGGGCATGCGCGGTTGGCGATGTGGGGGGGGACGGGGGGGGGACAATGATTGAAATCAGCTGCTTATGCAGCTATGTTGGCCTATCAGGGGCTTTCATGTATTTGGGTCTGTTTCTATTTATTTGTGCGTGCATGTGTCTCAGGCCACGCCTCTGAAGATATCCTGTCGGATGAAACATGTAAGGCTGACCTGACACATGTACGCTATACTCCATGGAACCTTCTATGTTTTTTGATGCCTGTTTACCCGTTATGTTTGCTTTCACATACAGGCTTCGCTATTGTGTTTCCTCTCTGCATTCTCTTGGTTTTCCTTTTTGCTGATGAACGCAATATATACCTCAGGATCCTTTTGAGCTGTGGATGCTTTCTTATCCTTGATGTGGTCTGTGGATTATTACTTTCCGGGTGGAGGTGCGACTGCCATTGATCCCTGCATTATCTAACTCTACATGCCTATAATGATGTCCTTCTGGTAAGCAGGTTGACTGCACAGGGTGTGGTGTGTTTTCCATATCTGCACACTGAATTCTTGGTGGGGGTTCTTCGTTTTCAACACTTTGAACACTTTGAAGATTGTTTTTTATACTCATTTGGACACCGTTTTATTTCATTTATAAGCTTTATAGCGCTGCACTTTTGAACTCTATTTTTTGCTTGTCTGATCCACATATTGTGCTAGCAGTTTTCTCATTTTATATTTAAGTTAGCGCAGATATTTTCAAGTTTTTAGGCCAATATATATTCTACATATTTTTGGTAAAAAAACGCAAAAAGCGTATATTGATTGATTTGCGCAAAAGTTATAGTGTCTGCAAACTATGGGAAAGATTTTTGGCATTTTTATTGTATTTGTATTATTATATTTGTTTCACTAGTAATGGTGGTGATCTGTGATTTTTAGCTGTACTGTGACAATACGACGGACAGATCGGAGACTTTTGACACTTTTTTCAGGCCACGCCTCTGAAGAAATCCTGTCGGATGAAACATGTAAGGCTGACCTGACACATGTACGCTATACTCCATGGAACCTTCTATGTTTTTTGATGCCTGTTTACCCGTTATGTTTGTAAGTACATTACAATAAATTGCGTGTTGCTTTCACATACAGGCTTCACTATTGTGTTTCCTCTCTGCATTCTCTTGGTTTTCCTTTTTGCTGATGAACGCAATATATACCTCAGGATCCTTTTGAGCTGTGGATGCTTTCTTATCCTTGATGTGGTCTGTGGATTATTACTTTCCGGGTGGAGGTGCGACTGCCATTGATCCCTGCATTATCTAACTCTACATGCCTATAATGATGTCCTTCTGGTAAGCAGTTTGACTGCACAGGGTGTGGTGTGTTTTCCATATCTGCACACTGAATTCTTGGTGGGGGTTCTTCGTTTTCAACACTTTGAACACTTTGAAGATTGTTTTTTATACTCATTTGGACACTGTTTTATTTTATCTATAAGCTTTATAGCGCTGCACTTTGGAACTTTATATATTGGCCTAAACTGAGGAAAAAAATGTTTTTTAAAAAACTTTTGGGGATATTTATCATAGCAAAAAGTAAAAAATATAGTTTTTTTTTGTCAAAATTGTTGCTCTTTTTTTGTTTATAGCGCAAAAAATAAAAACCACAAAGGTGATCAAATACCACCGAAAGACTTTGTGGGGGAAAAAAAACGCAAATGTTGCTTGGATACAGCGTTGAACGACCGTGCAATTGTCAGTTAAATCGACGCATTGCCAAATTGTAAAAAGTACTCTGGTCTGGAAGGGGGCTGAAGTGGTAAAGTGGAGAACCAGAACAAGATGTAAAATCAAAAGAATGGCACAGATTTATTTTTTAAACTGTGTGATTTATGTCTTTAAATGTGTTGAAAATAAGTCTTATAAAGCAGTTTGTGGAGGTAAGTAATACGTGCTATGCGTGAATAGAAGATCTTGGAAAAAAACAAAAACACATGAAGCTGAATGCCTGAATTCCTCTATAATAAAGTTACAATTGAATGAAATTTCATAACCATTGTATACCAGGTTAAAACACCTACCTGTCCAGCGCGCCTGCGAAGTCCAGCGCGCCTGCGAAGTCGGCAGACGAGGACGAGCAATCGCTTTGCCCTCGGATGCTGCCGCCACCATGCTCAGTGAGGGAATCAAGAAGTGAAACCTTGCCGCTTCACTGCCCAGTTCCCTACTGCGCATGCGCAAGAGTGTGCCACACCGTCACTGGTAGCCGCTCTCTCCTGGGAACACTGTGTTTCCCATAAGACAGCCGGGGGGGGGGGGGTTGTGACGCGAAGGGGCGTGACTCCCGTGATACCCGGAAGTGATGCAAATACCTGTTTTATACAGGTATCTGCACCCCCCGGAAAGGTGTCAAATGTGAATTCCCCTTTAATATGGATAGGGCTTTCAGTGTTTGTCACCATCAGGCATCCATAACAGAAGGTCACATGCTTGTCTCCCCTCTTGCCATGGGGATGTTCCCCATCCTTTCCACTCAATGCAGCCAGTTCATTCCTGGTTTGCTGGGCTGCAGTAGCAGTGCGTCCAGAAGGGGCACATAGGTGCCACCCCCTAGGCTCAAATAGGCGCCCAAAAGGTGAACAGTGGGCGCCATGCTGTGCGTTCGCTGTTCACTCAGTGTTGTGTTAGCAAAGCGAAGCAATTGATGGGCACACTGGCAGCAATTGATGGGCACACTGGTAGCAATTGATGGGCACACTGGCAGCAATTGATGGGTACAGTGGCTACATTTGATGGCACAGTGGCAGCATTTGATGGGCACAGTGGCTGCATTTGATGGGCACAGTGGCTGCGTTTGGTGGGCACAGTGGCTGCGCTTGGTGGGCACAGTGGCTGCGCTTGATGGGCACTGTGGCAGCAATTGATGGGCACAGTAGGTGCGTGTGATGGGCACAGTGGCTGCAATTGATGGGTTTTTTTCAGATTGTTTTCAGATTGTTTGCGTCCCCCCAAAAAAATTTGAGCACCAGCCGCCACTGCTGGGCTGGAGCGTTTTATGAAAAGCTAGAAAATGTACCATACAACTGCTGAGTCGATGCACATTTCAAAAGCGTTTTATGAAAAGCTAGAAAATGTACCATACAACTGCTGAGTCGATGCACATTTCAAAACCCTTGAACCATGCCGGACAGAAATTATAACGACTAGGGAGCCACAGAATTGTGTTACTATTTTCTTTTTGACTTTCATCATTCAGTTTTGCAAACCATTATTGCTTTAGTGCACACATCTTCCTGTGCATTTTAATTACTTTTTTCCTCTAGCGGTGTTTTATTTAAACTTGAGGCTTTACACATGAATAAATCACTATGATTTGTCATTTCTTTGTTCAACTATAACTGCAGGCAATCATATCCCAGTCATTGACTTAATCAGAGAGAAAACAAATGTGTCTAAATCCACACACTATTCATCTGTAAAACAGCACAATAGAAGGAGACCCAACAGTGCCAACCAGCAGCCAGAGGTACATTCTGACTACATCCTCTTGTATCTCGAGTATTTTGCCCCAGACCTGTGCATAGATGGCAGCGAGCAGAGCACACTGTGCCAAAGGCATGGTTAAAAAACCGTGAACCTCGCAAGGAAAATAATTTGAGCCTTATCATGTCTCATGCAAAATTAAATTTGACTATTCTGTTTAGGCCTCGGGATTGTTTTCTCATTATGTTTTGGCAAACGCTTTAAGATCTTGATTACCTTTCTAGATGAAGGTGAAGACAGGAGAAGGGAAACAAAATGAAAATACCAATGTTGGATTCTTGTCAGCAGAATGTAATGTTAGTACACAGATGGAATTAGGAGGAAGTAATGATTATGTAAGGGTACCCTGACCTTATGGGCACAGGATCCTCCACCTTAGTATACCCACGCTCAGTGGTTCTTTTGAATAAACAGGCACAGAGAAGCCTGTCTGGAAATCCTAACAAGGTAAATTAAACAAAGTCGGGTTTTCCATATCATTTTCATAAAGCTTATGCTCTTGGCAGGAGAGATGTGAACAGGATATTTCATGATAAGGATTATTTCCTTAAGCAATATGCCACGTGGATGTTGCCTACCTGTAGAACCCTCACCTGCTTGTTGTACTGAAGCAGCGCAAGCAGATACCACATATGATTCTCAAATCCATCTATTCCTGTTGGCAGGATACTCTAATCAGGAGGCTAAGTACCTGCCTGCATTTACACCTTCTCCATTATATCAGTGCCCTAAAGCAGGGGTGTCAAACTCAATTTCATTGTGGGCCGCATCAGCATTATGATTGTCCTCAAAAGGGCCGGTTGTATCCTTAAGATTAGATGTCCAGCGCATCCCCTCCCCTTACATTAGATGTCAAGAGCCACCCCACCATCAGAAGTTGAGTCCATCACTCTCTCTTACATGACAGTGCACCCACCTTACCTTATGCTGCTGCTGGAAAGAAGCTGGATGCATTGCTTGAAAGCAGAAAGTAAGGTTCTGGAGGAGGACCAGAGGAGGACTGGAGCTTTCCTGCAGCTGCAGGAGAGGTGCGAGGGCCACATGAAATGACCTGGAGGGCCAGATTCGGCCGGTGGGCCTCGTGTTTGACACCTGTGCCCTAAAGCCTCATACACACGATCGGACTTTCATCCAACTGTTCCGTGGATTTTGGTCTGAAGGGCGTTGGCCGTGAACTTGTTTCTGCACACACACGGCACAACATTTTCAGCCAACATTCACCAAACCACGTGGTTTTTCAGCTCTTTACCGCCACCCTTTGGGCAACTTCTGCTATTGTTGTCTGATTTAGCATTGGTTCAGAGCATGCGTGTTTGTACTTTGGATTTTAGTTGAACGGACTTGCATAGATACGATTGGATAAACCGACGTAACAGATTTATTGCCCAACAGTTGGTGAGCATGAACAGCCAACTTTTGTTGTCGTTAATTCAGCCAGTAATTGTCTGATGGAGCATACACACGGTCGGATTTGTCCGAAACCGAGGTTTTAGCTGCCCCATCTTTGCACTGCCTCCTGGCGTGGTGGCCATCTGTATGCCCGGGGGCCCCATAATCTTCTATTGCCCAGGGGCCCCATGAGTTGTCAGTCCGCCCCTGGCATATATACTCCTATTTTATCAATTTAATTTTAATCTGCTAGTACATCTAACACTGCCCTTTCACCAGAGGGCAGTGCTACTGTCCAAAGGTGTCTCTTTTGCTCATCCATCCAGAGTGCTAAGGCTGGTCATACATTATACAATTTTCTTCTACAGTTTTCCTAAAACCATATAATATGAGGTCAAACCAAAACACTTTCAATTCATATGCAATCAGACAGGTCCTTTCACTACATAGTTGAAGGTAAATCTAAAGGAAAATGTGTGGCCAACTTACGATAGGAAGTGTGTTACTGGCCAGATCACTAGGTGACGACAATAAAGAGGAAAGAAGCCTAAAAAAAAGAAAACTCACTCAGCCACCATATTTAGTGCCGGTTCACACAACAGTGACCTGTCAGGTGACTTAGCTGCCTGACAAGTCGCGCTCCATGCATTGCAATGGAACCGCTCTAATAGGAGCAACTTAACCTCCTTAGCGGTATCCCCGAGCGTGATTCGGGGTGGTTTTTCCATGCTAGGATCGGTATCCCCAAGTCACGCTCGGGGTAGATGTGCAGAGCGTGCAGCGGCGCGGCTTACCTTCTCGCTAAATCCACAGGCTTGGTTTACTTACCTTGTCCCTGGATCCAGAGATGCAACCCCGCTGTGTGAGCGAGCGGGTCCTCGCTCGATTCACAGTGTCCCCGTGTGCCGCCGATCTCCGTTCCCTGCGACGTTATGACTCACGGGGGCGGAGAACGGCGCCAAATTCAAAAAAGTAAACAAACACTATACATACAGTATACTGTAATCTTATAGATTACAGTACTGTTTGTAAAAAATACACACCCCCTTTGTCCCTAGTGGTCTGCCCAGTGTCCTACATGTTCTTTTATATAATAAAAACTGTTCTTTCTGCCTGCAAACTGTAGATTGTCCATAGCAACTAAAAGTGTCCCTTTATGTCAAAAATGGTTTTAGAGCAGCTAGAAAACAGCGATAATAAATTATAATCACTTGCAGAATTGTGCAATAGCGATTTGTGGGGAAATTTGTCATAAAAAAAATAAAAGTAATGACAGCGACAATTCTGCAACTGAGCAAATTTCAGTGATTTTGAGTTGATTACATTATTGAATAATTTTTATTATAATTATATTATTATTTGATATAATTATTTATAATTATTTATTATATTATAATTTATAATTTTGTTTTAAAAAAAAAATCATACCCGGGATGCCTACTAGACTCTTGTTTGGTCAGATTTAAGTGAGTTATTTCAAAAAATTGCAGGCCTACAGTATAAAACGCCAAATTTCCTTGCAAATAATTGTACCGCTTTTGGTACGTAATTCCAGACAGAATCATACCGCCAGGGAGGATAAGTCGCTCCGACTTAAAAAAGGTTCCTGTACCACTTTGGGGTGACTTTGGAGCAGCTTGCATTGACTTCCATACAGCAGTCGTTTTGCAAGCCCGGAGGAAGTCGCGATGTACGGGGGAACTTCAGAGTCCTGTGTGAATCGCCACTTAAAGGGGTTGTAAAGGTAAATGTTTTTTTTACCTTAATGCATCCTATGCATTAAGGTGAAATAACATCTGACGGTACCACCCCCCCTTCCCGAACCCCTGTTTTACTTACCTGACCCCTCGAAAGTCCCGTGCACGTCCACGTGATCCTCTTCGGTTCCCAGCCTGGCCGTTGATTGGCTAGGCTGGACGGATTGATACCAGCGCAGCCATTGGCTGGCGCTGCTGTCAATCACATCGGATGACGGGGGGCAGGGCCGCTGTATCACGGGAGCGCGCTCACAAAAGCTTTCCACCATGCAAGCTTGCTCGCATGAAGGTGGAAAGCTTTTGTGAGGAGGAGCCGAGACAGCCGCCGAGGGACCCCAGAAGACAGGGTTAGGGGACACTATGCACAGTGGAGGTAAGTATAACATGTTTGTTATTTAAAAAAAAAAAAAGTTTGCCTTTAGCGTTGCTTTAAAGTGGTTGTAAACACTCTCTGCGAACTTTCACCTACAGGTAAGCCTAGATTAAGTCTTACCTGTAGGTGCTTGCAATATTTCCTAGACATACACGGGTTTAGGAGATATTTGCAATAAATAATGCACCGATGTCTACGGTGCGCATGCAACGGCGCAGGCACACTGAGCATGCCGTTGCTGAATGGCATCATACTGTAAGTGTCGGCTCCCGCGCGCATGCGCGAGAGTGACGTAATCGATGCTCCGGCCAGTCACAGTGCCGGAGCAGCGATACCCAGAAGGAAGAGGGTGAGAGATGGACGCTTTGTGGAGGCGAGGAAATCAGGGACATCGCAGGCTTTGGTTTCAGGTAAGTGACACATAATGGGCTACTATGCAATGCATCGTAGCCCATTATGCTTTACCTTTGCAGGGTTTACTTCCTCTTTAAGACCCCTCTCACACTGGGGCGTTTTTCAGGCATTTTTGGGCATTATTCAGGCACTTTGGCGTTAAAAAAAAGCCTGTAAAGCACCTGAAAGAAGCCTCATCTGCAATCCCAATGTGAAAGCCAGAGTGCTTTCAGAGCTCTTTCACACTGCCAGAGCCCGAAAAATGCTGGCAACGCGCCGCTAAGACACCTTTCACACTGGGGCATTTTTCAGATGCTTTGGCGTTAAAAAAGCTCCCTCAATGGGAAAGGGGCTTTAGGAGCGGTGTTTTCAAGTGCTGCAAAGAAGCTGCTTGCAGGACTTTTTTGCCGCCCTGCCAGCGCAGCGCCTCAGTGTGAAAGCACTCGGGCTTTCACATTGGGATTGCAGATGCAGCTTCTTTCAGGTGCTTTACAAGCGATTTTTTAACGCTAAAACGCCTGAAAAACGCCCCAGTGTGAAAGGGGTCTAAGGATTGGTATTCTGCAACATATTAAATGTTTGTTTTGTGGGTTTAACAACACTTTGATAAAGTATTATATTTAAAGCATTAATATCATTGCAGCTAAATGCTTTTATCTTTTGCCTCTCCCCACCATCACTTGTTACTGTAACAAATGACTAACAAGCTGGTAAAGGTTGGGGAATTGTGCCATAAAGCCTTGTGGTTGGTTGTAATCAGTCCCCATGCCTTATGCAGCTCTCAGATGGGCGCTGATAGACACTGCGCTGTCCATGGTGCTGATCCCGACAATATCAGTAGTAATGGCTTTTCTTCTAAGGGACTGGGAAAGGAACTAGCAGCGTGCTATGTGCACACGATCCATCCATGCATTGTCTGCCTTAGTAATCAAATTGTAAAGCTAGACACATGTCATTGCCTCAGTAATTGTATTGTAAAATCTGCTAAGCAGCTGTCCATGGAGTAGTCCCCAGAGTAGCTAGGGGAAGAAGAAGAATAGTTCAATACACTGGCTGGGTGAGCACTTTTCAGGCAGATGAACTGTCATTATGGGTATGCAGCCACCCCTGGGGCACAGGAGCAGTACAGGGGACCATGCAGGGGGCATGGACAGTCTTGGGTCATTTAAAGAAGGGGCTGCAGCATTAGTGACATCCAAGTCACCACATTTTTCTATAACAGTCACAGCAGGTCTGATTGTAAAGATGAAATATTACCAAACATGTTCTCTCTCCACAAGTGTAGCAAGTGATCATCATCATTGAGTGTATGAATGGCTGTCTCATCACATAGATACTGCAAACAGTATACATGTAACACGTGAGCTGCCAGCAATCTCCTGAATCCATACATGCTGCAGCAACTCATCGCTTACACAAAGCAAGAGTCTATCAGTATTAGAGATGGATCTGACAGTCAGCATCCAAATTCATGGATCACCCAGACCCTGCATGGGTTAAGCAGTCAACCTCATATAAAATAGAGCATTGGGTTTCTACTAAATTGCTACAGTTTTATTCTAATGACTCACCATCATAGGCATGCAGGAGCTGAGGAACCCTAGGATGATGCTTGTCAGGTTTACCCCAACAGCGATCTATTGGGGCAATTATATCAGTTTGTGAGATAAAGGATAGGAGGTGGAGGTGAATAATGTCCAAGACTAGCACTAGGTACACCTCACATGTCCAAGACTAGCACTAGGTACACCTCAAATGTCCAAGACTAGCACTAGGTACACCTCACATGTCCAAGCCTAGCACTAGATACACCTCAAATGTCCAAGACTGGCACTAGGTACACATCACATGTCCAAGCCTAGCACTAGATACACCTCAAATGTCCAAGACTGGCACTAGGTACACCTCACATGTCCAAGCCTAGCACTAGGTACACCTCAAATGTCCAAGACTAGCACTAGGTTCACCTCAAATGTCCAAGACTAGCACTAGGTACACCTCAAATGTCCAAGACTAGCACTAGGTACACCTCAAATGTCCAAGACTAGCACTAGGTTCACCTCAAATGTCCAAGACTAGCACTAGGTACACCTCAAATGTCCAAGACTAGCACTAGGTACACCTCAAATGTCCAAGACTAGCACTAGGTACACCTCAAATGTCCAAGACTAGCACTAGGTACAACTCACATACACAAGCCTAGCAGTAGGTACACCTCACATACACAAACCTAGCACTAGGTACACATCACATACACAAGCCTAGCAGTAGGTACCCCTTATATGTCCAAGCCTATGTACACCTCACATACACAAGCCTAGCACTAGGTACAACTCACATACACAAGCCTAGCAGTAGGTACACCTCACATACACAAGCCTAGCACTAGGTACACCTCACATGTCCAAGACTAGCACTAGGTACACCTCAAATGTCCAAGCCTAGCTAAGTACACCTCACATACACAAGCCTAGCACTAGGTACACCTCACATACACAAGCCTAGCACTAGGTACATCTCACATACACAAGCCTAGCACTAGGTACACCTCACATACACAAGCCTAGCAGTAGGTACCCCTTATATGCCCAAGCCTAGCACTAGGTACACCTCACATACACAAACCTAGCACTAGGTACATGTCACATACACAAGCCTAGCAGTAGGTACCCCTTATATGTCCAAGCCTAGCTAAGTACACCTCACATACACAAGCCTAGCTAAGTACACCTCACATACACAAGTCTAGCACTAGGTACACCTCACATACACAAGCCTAGCACTAGGTACACCTCACATACACAAACCTAGCACTAGGTACACCTCACATACACAAGCCTAGCTAAGTACACCTCACATACACAAGTCTAGCACTAGGTACACCTCACATACACAAGCCTAGCTAAGTACACCTCACATACACAAGTCTAGCACTAGGTACACCTCACATACACAAACCTAGCACTAGGTACACCTCACATACACAAGCCTAGCTAAGTACACCTCACATACTCAAGTCTAGCACTAGGTACACCTCACATACACAAGCCTAGCACTAGGTACACCTCACATACACAAGCCTAGCACTAGGTACAGGTCACATACACAAGCCTAGCACGTCCACCTTTGTTCTTGTGTAACTAAACAAAGCCCAGCTCCTTGGAGCGAGTATATGCACACAAAGGTCCGCTAAGCTTCTCTAGCTGTACACCAGATAGGCTTATATAGACCCATCAGATTATAGACATAGATCATTAACACTTACGGGTCCCGTCGAATCTGGTGGCAATAGTATCCAGGAAAGTGTTCTGCGGGGCCAGCAGCCCTTTCCTCACCGGCATCTTCTCAGCGGCTAATCCATGCACGCCCGGGCGGACGGTATGCCAGGAAGATGGGGGAGCACAGGAGACAAGGGGGGAGCCAAAGGGAAGAAGTGCTGCTTAACCCCCACAGCCTGACACCCGCTGCCCAAAAGACATCCACCTGTCAGGCATGGCTCTGCCCTCGCCAGGCAATGACAAAGGGCGAGGGGAGGAAACTGGCAAAAGTTCAGTCCAAGTTGGGTGAAGTGCAGGAGATGCCAGACAAAGCCACAGGTCTCCAGTACGGCACAGTACAGTGCAGAGCACACCGGGAGCTGTCCGGGCGGGGAGGTGCTGAATGTGGCTAAGGATGGAACACCATCCCTCCCTCTTCCCCAGTCTGCTTCATCATCCCTTCCCCTTCCCCAGTCCGCTTCATTCTCTTCTTCTCTTCTTCTCCGCCGGGCTGGCAGATGTAGGATCACGTGACATGCTGGGGGGGGGATGGAGAGGCAGCTCCCAGGTAACAGCCTGTCTAAGAGCTGGACTGATGGGCAGGACTGGGGCTCCTCTACACCTCACCTACCTTATAGCAATACAATGTACCAGGCTACTCAGATTTTACATCTCTCTGTATATACAGTATATAGATAATGTCATTTGTGTGTCTATATATATATATATATATATTATTATAATTATTCAGTTTACGTAGCGCTTTAAAACATAAGGGCAGACAGTACAATTACAATACCATTTTTATCTTGATGTGTCTGTCTGTAGATCTATCTATCTATAGATAGATCTAGATAGATAGAGAGATAAAAAAAAATAAAAAATGTTGTTTTTATTATTATTATTATTATTATTATTCAGTTTACGCAGCGCTTTGCAACATAATGAGAGACAGTATAATTACAATACAATTTACCAGGCTACTAATGTCATTGGTGTTTGTATATATTATTATTATTATTATTATTATTATTATTATTATTCAGTTTAGGTAGCACTTTACAACATAAGAGCAGACAGTACAATTGCAATCAATTTACCAGGCTGCGTGTCTGTCTGTATATCTATCTATCTATCTATCTATATCTATCCATCTATCTATCTATCTATCTATCTATCTATCTATCTATCTATCTATCTATCTATCTATCTATCTATCTATCTATCTATCTATATAGATCTATATCTCTCTAATAGATAGATAGATAGATAGATAGATAGATAGATAGATAGATAGATAGATAGATAGATAGATAGATAGATAGATAGATAGATAGATAGATAGATAGATAGACAGAGATATAAAATGTAATTTGTGTGTGTTTGTAATTATTATGCTTCATTTCCACTGATGTTTTTACAGCCACTTTTCTGAGCGTTTTTTACAGCTTAAAAACGCCTGTCCATGTTATTCTATGGCATCATGCCCACATAGGCGTTTTTGAGCTGCAAATGGCATAGGCGTTTTTGAGCTGTAAAAAAAACGCAGGACCAGGGCATTCTGAAGCTCCAGAGTAGAGCTGTAAAAACGCCAAACGTTAAAAAACGCTCAAAAACGCTACCGCAGCATTTTTAAAGCTCCAGCTCACAAAAAAAAAATGTTTTCATTTTTTTTACAAAATAAACATGGACAGGCGTTTTTAAAGTGGGAGTTCACCCATAAAACAATTTTTCCCCTTAGATGGATGCTAGATGGATGCTCGTTTTGTCTAGGGGAATCAGCTAGTTGGTTTAAAATATGAGCTGTACTTACCGTTTACGAGATGCATCTTCTCCGTCGCTTCCGGGTATGGGTCTTCGGGAGCGGGCGTTCCTTCTTGATTGACAGTCTTCCGAGAGGCTTCCGACGGCCGCATCCATCGCGTCACTAGTAGCCGAAAGAAGCCGAACGTCGGTGCGGCTCTATACTGCGCCTGCGCACCGACGTTCGGCTTCTTTCGGAAAATCGTGACGCGATGGATGCGACCGTCGGAAGCCTCTCGGAAGACTGTCAATCAAAATAGGAACGCCCAGTCCCGCAGCCCATACCCGGAAGCGGCGGAGAAGATGCATCTCGTAAACGGTAAGTACAGCTCATATTTTAAAACAACTAGCTGATTCCCCTAGACAAAACGAGCATCCATCTAAGGGGAAAAAGTGTTATGTGCGGGTGAACCCCCGCTTAGGATGTAAAAAAGGCTAACACAAGTGGCTGTAAAAACGCCAGTGGAAATGAAGCCTTATTATTATTATTATTATTATTATTATTATTATTATACAGGATTTATATAGTGCCAACAGTTTGCACAGTGCTTTACAAAATAATGTCAGACACTAGAATTACAAAACAATTTAATACAGTAGGAATCACAGGGCTCTGCACATCAGAGCTTACAATCTAAGGCCGCGTACACACGGTCGTTCCAAACCGATGAGAATGGTCCGACGGGCCATTTCCATCGGTTCACGGCTGAAGTGGTCTGATGTGCGTACACACCATCAGTTCAAAATCCGATCGTGTCAGAACGCAGTGACGTAAAACACGACGACGTGCTGAAAAAAACGAAGTTCAATGCTTCCAAGCATGCGTCGACTTGATTCTGAGCATGCGCGGGTTTTGAACCGATGCTTTTCTGTACTAACCATCGGTTTGGGCCGATCGGTCAGCGGTCCATCGGTTCGATTTTAAAGCATGTTTTAACATTTTGGACCGAAGGACAAAAGACCGATGGGCCGCACACACGGTCGGTTTGGACTGATGAAACTGAACTTCGGTCCATTCTCATCGGTTTGGAACGACCGTGTGTACGGAGCCAAAAGGTCATATCTAAGCTGGGTCCTCTGATTCCTCCTTTATTGAATTGTATTGTAACTGCACTGTCTGCCCCCATGTTGTAAAGCACTGTGCAAACTGTTGGCGCTATATAAATCCTGTATAATAATAATAACTGTGAGGGCTGTACATATAAAAATATTCACTGTATATCTATATATCAAACAGATCGGATGTCATAACACATTTGCTGCAATACAAATCTTTTATTCATCCTATGATGAGGTCATAATCGTACACAGCACAGCCTTGTAAATAAGCAGTGACAGTTGGCACTTGAGAAAGAGTGGGGATGGTCAAAACTGTCGCTTGCTTATTCACAAGACCGTGGCGTGTACCATTTTGATCTTATCGAAGGATAAATACAAGATTTTAATTGCAGCAAATTTGTTATATCACATCCCTGTTTGATGTAATACTTTGAAGGTGAGTGTAGAGCCTTAGTTGATTTGCCTTTTAGTAGGATCTCTCATTTGTGCTTTGCACTTGAATTTGCAAGAGTACATATTTGGGTGTATTTACAGGGCTGCCATCAGGGCTGCTTATGGAGCCCCTTACACAGCTTCAGACATGGGCCCCCTGGGATGGGACAGAGAACCGGGGGGGGGGGGTGCTGCCCCGCCTGAAATTCGGAAGCGGGGGGGGCTGCCGCGAATTGAAAAGCGGGGGGGGGCCTATATATATATATATATATATATATATATATATATATATATATATATATATATATACATATATACAAATTATTATTATTTTTTATAAAAAACGAAATTACAAACAAAGGGGGGTTGCCATCTGGGACCTCTGGGCCCTTTAAAAAAAAATATATATATTATATATATTTTTTATTATATATAAAAAAGAACTAAAAAAAAATGTGTATATATAAAAATATAAAAATAAAATATAAAAATAAAAAATAAAAAAAATAAAAAATAAAAAAAAAAGATTTTTATTTTATAAAAAAAAAGGGGTTTGTAATCCGGGGCCCTGGGGACCTCCGGACCCTTAAAAAATAAAATAAAAATATGTTAAAAAAAAAAAAATGGAGGGTTGCCATCTGGGGCCCTGTGGGCCTCCGGGGCCCTGGGGACTTCCGGACCCCTAAAAAAAAAAAGAAAAAAAGAAAAAAAAGAAAATATATATATATATTTTTTTTTTAAAGGGGGTTGCCTTCTGGGCCCCTGGGGACATCCGGGCCCCTTACAGGTGTACTGCCTGTACCCCCCTGATGGCGGCCCTTGGTGTATATATAGAGTATCTATGCAGTAAGTCTGCAAGCACTGTTGGTGCAGCAATCTCCCCAGCTGTGCTATTGTGTTCTGACGGGGGGACTCCCCCCAGCCAGAACACACTGATCAGAGCTCACAGCCTTTGTCTGCAAGCACTGATCTTTTTTGGACTTATGAACGATCTCCGAGAATGAAAATCGTTCGTACTAAGGGACTTGCTATATAAACTATTTTACCAGAAGTATTGGGTTGCCTGCCTTTACACGCACATGAACTTTAATGACATCCCAGTCAAAGGCCCCATACACACGATAGAATCCATACGCTGAAAAATCCCAGCGAATGGGTTTCAGCGGATAGATTCTATGGTGTGTACAACCCAGCGGATCTGTTTCCGCAGATTTTTCTCCCATGCGATGGATTTCCAGCAGATAAATATTTGAAGACATGTCTTCAAATCTATCCGCTGGAATCCATCCCAACGGATTGATCCGCTGGTCTGTACAGACTCACCGGATCAATCCGTCCAAAGGGATCCCCCGCATGCGTCGTAATGATTCGACGCATGCGTGGAATTCCTTATATGACTGCGTCGCGCACGTCGCCGCATCATCATCGCGGCGACGGCGTGACACGTCATCGCCAGAGGATTTCGGCGCGGATTTCCATTCGATGGTGAGTACACTCCATCGCATCAAAATCCGCGCAAATCCTCGAGAGGATTTATCCGTGGAAACGGTCCGCTGGACCGTATCCGCGGATAAATCCTCCCGTGTGTACGGGGCCTAAGTCTATAGGGTTCAATATTGAGTTGGCCCACCCTTTGCAGCTATAACAGCTTCAACTCTTCTGGGAAGGCTGTGCACAAGGTTTAGGAGTGTGTCTATGGGAATGTTTGACCATTCTTCCAGAAGTGCATTTGTGAGGTCAGGCATGGATGTTGGACAAAAAGGCCTGGCTCACAGTCTCTGCTCTAATTCAAAGGTGTTCTATCGTGTTGAGGTCAGGACACTGTGCAGTCCCCACTTAAAACTCGCTCATCCATGTCTTTATGGACCCTGCTTTGTGCACTGGTGTATAGTCATGTTGAAACATAAAGGGGCCACCCCCAAACTGTTACCACAAAGTTGGGAGTATGAAATTGTCCAAAATGTCTTGGTATGCTGACGCCTTAAGAGTTCTCTTCACTGGAACTAAGGTTGCCAAGCCCAACCTATGATAAAAAACCATACACAATAATCCCTAGTGGTGCACCGAAATTTCGGCCGCGGAAAATTATTGTCTGAAAGCTGTGTTTTTGGTATGCGGCCGAAAGGGAACAGGGTCCGCACGGGGTGTCATCCTGGTGCGCCCCAATCCTTCCCTGACTGGTGAGCTGCAGCTGACAGACACAGGTAGGCTGCATCTTATGGGCAGGGTCGCCATCAGGGGGGTACAGGCAGTACACCTGTAAGGGGCCCGGAGGTCCCCAGGGGCCCGGATGGCAACCCCCTTAAAAAATATATATATATATATATTTTTTAGGGGTCCGGAGGCAACCCCCTTTTTTTATTTATTTTTTATTAAAAACAATATATTTTTTTAAATATATTTTTATTTTGTTTTTTATTAAAGGGCCAATTTTTTTTTATCTTTTTAGAGGTCCGGAGGTCCCCAGGGGCCCGGATGACAACCCCCCTTTTTAATATATTTTTCTATGTTTTATATATATATATATATATATATATATATATATATATATATATATATATATATATATATATATATATATATATAAAAATAAAAAAATATATAAAAAAATATTTTTTTTTTATATATAATATTATTTATTATTAAAGGGCCCAGGATGGCAACCCCCCTTTTTATATATAACATTTTTTTTATTAAAGGGCTCAGATGTCCCCAGGGCCCCATGTGGAAACCCCCCCCCCCTTTTTTTATATATATAAATGCTTTTTTTTTAATATATCTTTTTTTTTTATTATTATTATTAAAGGGCCCAGAGGTCCCCAGGGCCCTAGATGGCAACCCCCCCCCTTTTTTTTTATAAATGTTTATTTTATTTTTTTAATTTATTTATTATTAAAGGGCCCAGAGGTGTATTTTTTTTTTATTAAAGGGCCCAGAGGTCCCGGGTGGCAACCACCCTTTTTTGGTCATTTCTTTTCATAAAAAAAAATTATTAAAAAGCCCAGAGATCCCCAGGGCCCCAGATGGCAACCCCCCTTTTAAAATTTTGTTTTATATTTTTTATATATATTTTTTTATTTCTTCTTTTTTTTGTAAAGGGCCCCCCCGCTTCTCAATTTCAGGGGGCAGCACCCCCCCCCCCCGGTTCTCTGCTCCAGGGGGCCCATGCCTGAAGCTGTGTAAGGGGCCCCATAATTCCTGATGGCTGCCTTGCTTATGGGCACTGGGGAGGCTGCATCTAACAGGTACAGTTAGGCTGCATCTGACAGGCACTGGGAGGCTGCATCTGACAGGCACTGGGAGGCTGCATCTGACAGGCACTGGGAGGCTGCATCTGACAGGCACAGTTAGGCTGCATCTGACAGGCACTGGAAGGCTTCATCTGACAGGCACAGGTAGGCTGGGTATCAAATTACACACCAAAAGCACAGTGTTGTATAACATGCTTTAAAGGGGTTGTAAAGGTAATTCCCCCCCCCCCCCCTAAATAGCTTCCTTTACCTTAGTGCAGTCCTCCTTCACTTACAGGACGCCCACTAACACACAGCTCCTTTCTCTATCTGCAAAGTAGAGAGCGTCCTGACTCTCCTGCTTGCCCCCTCCCCCCTCAAGAGGCTTTGTCCACACCAGGGAGAAAGCCTCGCATTACTGTGTGGAGTTACAGACAGAAGAACAGGAAGTGAGGATTTCTCAGAAGAAATAAGGACATTTAAAAGCAAAAAGAAGGATGAGGTAAGTGAAGGAGGACTGCACTAAGGTAAAGGAAGCTATTTAGGGGAACATTTTTACCTTTACAACCCCTTTGAGGGAACAGAATACATTTTTTTTATGGAAACAAACACTTTAAGAGCAGGCTCATCTGAAGGGTTCCTCTTCTTCCTTAAGCAGTTACCTACCTTTGGAGTCTTACAAACATCCATAAAACCCCCTCCTCTGTACACAAGGTGTCTCCTGTAGTCCTGCAGTTTCTTATCTCCTGCTACTGTGCACAGTGTGAGACCTGGTGTCTGTAGAAAAATCACTCAGAGACAATCACAGTGAGTATTCAGTGTAACAATCTAAGCCAAAACAACAACAAACAAGTAAGATTGTAAGCTCTAACGAGCAGGACCCTCTGATCCCTCCTGTATTGATTTGTATTGTGACTGTACTGTCTTCCCTGATGTAAAGCGCTGCACAAACTGTTGGCGCTATATAAATCCTGTATGATAATAATAATAATAACATAGTATCTTATTTCTTGTGTTCCCTGTCAGACAGATTTTCAAGAGGAAAGAGGAAGTGTGCACAGGGAGTTAACTCTTAATTAACGAGGACATGCTCCTATTTTACTATTTAACCCTTTCGTTTGTATAATAACTATTTAACTGTTTCATCTCCTGTTCCATGTTTCTATTTTAAATAATTTGCTGGAAAAAAATTATTATAAAGCACATATATACATTGTTATCTCTAAGGATTTGCTGTTAAAAATATGTGGATATGTAGGCTATGGGGTAGATCCACAAAGAAATTACGCCGGCGTATCTATTGATACGCCGGCGTAATTTCAAAATTCCCGCGTCGTATCTTTGTTTTGAATTCTCAAAACAAGATACGACGGCATCTCGGCTAGATCCGAGAGGCGTACGTCTTCGTACGCCTTCGGATCTTAGATGCAATTTTTCGGCGTCTGCTAGGTGGCGTTTTGGTCGTATTCCGCGTCGAGTATGCAAATTAGCTATTTCCGACGATCCACAAACGTACGCGCGGCCATCACATTTTTTTACGTCGTTTACGTTCGGCTTTTTCCGGCGTATAGTTAAAGCTGCTATATGGTGGCGTACTCAATGTTCAGTATGGCTGTCGTTCCCGCGTCTAATTTTGAAAATTTTACGTTGTTTGCGTAAGTCGTCCGTGAATGGGGCTGGAGGCCATTTACGTTCACGTCAAAACCAATGACGTCCTTGCAACGTCATTTAGCGCAAGCGGGAAATTTTAGGGACGGCGCATGCGCAGTTCGTTCGGCTTGGGGACGCGCTTCATTTAAATGAAGCGTATCTTAGATACGCTGCGCCGGTGCAGATCTATGTGGATCTGCCCCTATATCTGTTTTATTTTAAATCAGTAATCTTTGCAAAAAAAAAACACAACTTTATTTATTTTGCAAATAACTTTAACATGCTTTGTACCAAAATTTTAGTTGATTGTTTCAGTAAATAGAACAAGCAGTAGAATACAATCTATGTTTTCCCCACAGTAATGGTAGTTGTGTTCAAAATATTACTGATCAAATTGAAATATACATTTTTTTCCCAGATTTTTACTCTTTTACTCCTTAAAATAGGAAATAAATAAAAAAAATCTCAGAGGTCTTTAGGCTCACATAAAAGCCCCATTTGTCTCCCAAAAAAACAATATATGTATTGACTCTTTATCATAAGTAATTACAAAGACTCATGAACAGACACATAGCAGAAATATGAAAAGAAATATGAAATATATGGTCTGGTCTATAGCCTGTCAGAGAGGGGGTGTGCACTGATAATCAGCACATTGAGCCCCCATCAGAAGTGCCCACCACAATGCCAATGAGTACCCACCCAATCCCAATGAGTGCCCATCCAAAGCACCAATCAGTGCCCAAAGTGCCAATCAGTGACCATCAGTAACGCCTGTCAGAGCTCTTCACAGATGCCAATCAGTGCCCAGCAGTAATGCCTGTCAGTACCTCCTCATCAGTGCTGCCTATCAGTACTGAGATGGATCTCGAATACCCCAGGCGGGCACATCTGCCAGACCTGTGTCTCCTGTCCTCCAAACGCACTTGCAGCCTGCAGATTTGGCATAACCAGTCCTTAACCCCTCAATCACGAGACAATCCACACAGGTGTTGAGGGTTAAACATGCAAAGCATAAACTGTTTATTAAATACAAGACATACACTTTTACACACAGTTAGGGACACTCCCCTTAGCTTTGTCATAGAGGGGAGTGGGTAGGGGGACAAGGAACAACCAATGGGAACTGAACACTTGTACATTGAAACAGACTACAGATAAACATAAAGGCATTATGGTAAGCAGCCAGCCTCTCAATACACATCCCCTGCGGAGAGATGTCTCTAGTCCAGACCATTGTCTATGTGCCATTTACCAACACAATTAGACACAGCAACATAAGGGGAGGGGGGGAGAAGAGATGTAGCATTACATTACATTATCTCAATGCCAGCTTGTCCCCAGGTCTCCAGTCTCTTCTGGGCCATAATCTGTGTTTAAGAGGCCCGCCCACAGTCCCTTCCAAAACACACAGTGACAGTGGGTTCTGTCACAAGTACCATCTATTAGTGTCCATCAGTGCCGCCTATTAATGCCCATCAGTGCCACCTATTATTGCCCATTAGTGCCACCTATCAGTGCCGCCTATCGGTGTAGTCTATCGGTGCCCATCAGTGCTGCATATCAGTGCCGCCTATCAGTGCCCATCAATTCTACTCATTAGTGCAGCTTCATCAGTGTCTGTCAGTGAAGAAGAAAACAAAATTTTAAAACAGAAACAAAGGAAAAACTTTATTTTTTTCAAAAATGTCACTATCTCTGCTGGAAGTCTATTCCATATATCCATCGCTCTTTTGCTAACATAATGCATTTTTTTGTTACTCTTACTTTCCTTCTGCTAGTTTAAGGTACTATCCTCATGTTCTTGATCTTTATGGCAAAGGAGATTTATATTTTTTGCCCTAACCTAATTTCAGTTGGATGGCTATGGCCTCTGGTGATTGCTTACATTCAGCGCCACAAGTCTTGCTTCTATTGGGCTGCGTACAGAGGCTGGAGACAAAAGGGAGATGGAAGGAGATAGCCCTATAGAAGTCTGGGGGCTGTAATGTGCAGGTGCAGCCAGGATATAAATAATCACTGGAGGCAGGAGGCCACAGCTATTAACCTAAGTGATATGTATATAATAGTGTTTTGTTTTTTTATTCTGCACTAGGAATACACAGACCCAAACTTACTAAGCAAACAGAATTCTAAAGAGATTTGAAATGAAGCATTTAGGATTGAATCTCCTTCACCCCATTTTACTTTTAGGACATTGTTTAAATATTACAGGTAGGGGTAGAGAAAAATATAATTTTTTGTTGTATTCGGGTGGATTAGCTGGATAGGTAGATATATTTTTTTGCCATCCTTTTTTCATATTTTTTCTTGTATTATACGGTACCTATTAAAGGGTGAAAATACATCAAAGGGTAAAAATACATCAATCTATCGAAAGAGCAGTAGAAATTAATAAATGAAAGCCAAAGATGCCAAATATATTCTAAAATATTAAAATTACACTTGTATTAGGTGGTTTTGGATATATATGTCATGTCAGCATTTTATTATTCTATTAGGATAATCCATTGTAAATGTTTGCATATTTGAAAAGGACCAACTCATGTAAGGGAACATGTGGTTGCCATCATCCCGTGTATGTTAAAAATAGAAAAAAAACCTCTGGAGGTGGGATTATGGAGGCAACAAATAATATCAAAAAAGATTATTTATTTTTTTAGAAAAAAAATATATTGATTTTACATACTAAAGATGCAAAAATAATGAAAATGTCATGATCTACAAACATTAAAAACATAAACAATATTGAGATCTAGATGATGAATTGATACTATCCGTCATTGACTAGGTTGACAGGTGGCAGTGGCAGTGAAGGCGGAATTTTTTTTTATTTTTTGAAATTATTTGTTGCTCCCATAATCCCACCTCCAGAGGTTTTTTCTATTTTTAATGTTTGCATATTAAAAATGATTAAAATTAATGGTGGCGTAAATGCATTTAATGATCAATTTAATATCATAATAAACAATTGGCGGTTGATCATGATGTCCCCTGTTTTGCACATTTTGATAAAATTGTAAACATTGGCCCAGATTCAGTAAGCAATTGCGCCTGCGTAACCACAGGTTACGCAGCGCAAATTGCTGACTTGCGCCGGCGTAACGAGTTCTCCTGATTCAGAGAACTCGTTACGCCGACTGCAGCCTAAAATCTGCGTGGCATAAGGCTCTTATGCCACGCAGATTTTAGGCTGCATTCTTGCGTTGACCGCTAGGGGGCGCTCCCATTGTGGTCAGCGTATAGTATGCAAATTGCATACTTACGCCGATTCACAATGTTGCCCTGCACCTCCGCAAATATAGCGCAGATCTCTTTGAATCTGGGCCATTATAATTAGGAGGGGCGCAAAATAAAAACTCAAAAGATTAAAATTAAAGCGGGGGTTCACCCAAAAAAAATAATTTTTAAATTGCATCTAGCAGATTCAGCATATTAAGGACAATACATTTCGGCAGTTTTTTTTTTTTTTTTTTTTTTTGTACATACCTTTATATCCTGATGTTGTCCAGGGCTTCCAGGTTCCGATGACTGCTTGACTGGGCGTTCCTATCCTTCCGTACGATGATTGACATCTTGTGAAACAGGTGACCTGTCGCACAACGCGCGTCACCAGACGTCGGGAAAGAGCCGAGCTGCGAGTCGGCACTATACGGCGCCTGCGCAGTCAGCTCTACACGGCGGGCGCAGGCGCTGTATAGTGCCGACTCTTAGCTCGGGTATTTCCGGAAATCTGGTGACGCGCGTTGTGCGACAGGTCACCTGTTTCACAAGCCGTCAGTCATCCAACGAAAGGATAGGAACGCCCAGTCCCGCAAGCATCGGAACCCTGAGGCTGGGATAGGAACGCCCAGTCCCGGAGTCGTCAGAACGCGGAAGCCCTGGACAAAATCCGGATATAAAGGTAAGTACAGAGCAACAAAAAACAAAAAAACCTGCCGAAATGAAATGTACTTACTATTGTACTTTTTAATGTAAAAAATGTGTTTTTAGGGTGAACCTCCACTTTAAGGTTCAAATAAATATAAGGACAATAAAGAGGAAACAGTAGTAAGAGTATTTTTTTTTTTTTTTTTAAATCTAGTATAATTAATATTATTATTTTGTTAAAAAAAAGTAGTGTAATTGGTTGTCACGGAGACAGGGACGCAGTGAGCTATATTGCAGTATCGGGACACAGCTTCTCCCATCCCCCAATAAAGTCATTATGTCTAAATGCGTGAGATCACAATCGGGGTGATTTCTTGTCTTTGTATAATTGGTGGTATTCATGTGAAGTGGAGACGGAATTGTGAGAGAAGTACAGTATTTTAACATTTTTCCTTTTTTTTTTTCAACTTTATGTTTTTTGTTTTTTTTATACGCTGACATACACTTTCTGATTTGACACAGGAATGAATATATATAATGAAAATAAAATGATGTTGTGACACTTTCACTGTAAGTTGATGGAGATGTAGAGCTGCACATTATAGTGGTACATATATCTACATACACATGAGAAGTCATCCTTCAGTAGGTTCAGAGCAGACATACTAAGGATGAGGCTACATGGGTGTTCATTCTTTTCTTCTGACTTGCCTTTATGAAGCATTTTTGAAGGATCACAAAAATAACATTGGCACTTTTAGAGCCTTAAGCCTTGTACACACGATCGGATATCTGATGGAATCTAATCCAATGTTTTTTTTGTCGGATATCCGATGAAGCTGACTTTCATCAGTCTTACCTACACACAATCAGTCAAAAATCCGACCGTGCCAAAACGTGGTGACGTAAAACACTACGACGTGCTGAGAAAAATTAAGTTCACTGCTTCCGAGCATGCGTCGACTTGATTCTGAGCATGCGTGGATTTTTGACCGATGGACTTCCACACAGACTATCGTTTTTTTATCCGTAAGAAAAATAATCCAAAGCAATCGCATATAAAAGCGAGTTTCCCCAGAAGTCAATGGAAACAAAGATAATTTGTTCCATATTGACTTCTATGGCTCCATGCTCACTGGAGCTGATAAACTGCAGTTTATTGGAGTTTGGGCATTTTTTTTTTTAAAAGCCCATAAACTCCACTCTATGTAAACCTATGTGTCCATGCACACATAGAAGTTTTTCAGCTTTAATGAGCATTGGACCTTTTTTCTGAGCGCCCAAAAATTGCGTTCAAAGTGAATTTTTTTACCTAAAATGAGCGCTGATAAAGAGTTTTTGATCCATTGGAAAAAAAGATGAAAAAAACGCTAATAAACGCTATTGCAAAAATGTATAAAGACTCCCTGCAAAGCTACTGGCATTTTTATAACATTATTTTAGCATCCAGTGTGCATGGAGCCTAAGGCATGCAATACTGCATGTGGACAGATGTGGCGGGCGCCGGAGAGACTCACAAATACTCGGAGATCGCTCGGCTGCACTCGGAAACCCTCAAAAAGGCTTGGAAACACTCAGGAACAGAGTGTCACCGGTGCTCCCGCACCTCTGGCCAAATGTGGTACTGCACACCACAGAGGCTTGAATCCTGCTCGTTTTGCAAGGAAAAACTCGCAAACCGAGTCAGGATTAAAAAAAAAAAATTGCTCGTAATGCGAAACATTTGTTAACCACGTTACTCGCAATTTGAGGTTCCACTGTACTTGCATTCAATGAGAAGTGCCCCTTGTGCTGGTAACTGCTTAGTTTGAATCTTAAGTCCTCTGCCCCCACCCCCATAGCCTCGCAGCAGTAATTTCCGTAGTGTAGTGGTTAATAGAGCTGCTGAACCTGTCATTGGCCCTTGGCAAGAGTACTGACTATGGTTGCCCCCCTCCCCCATTCATAGAAGCTGTACTGTGGCTTCCAGCAATGAAGAGCGCTCTATGAATGGAGGATGGATGGATGACTGAAAGGTCCACTATTCATAGAGTGCTTTTCCTTTATGGATTTCACCCCCACAGAACTGGAAGATTACCACTGCTGGGATATGGGTAATTACTTCCACTTACCCTGACAACCAGAGAAGAACCTGCTACTGTAATTATTATGGTAATGGGAGCCCGTTGTGAAGATCACATGGCAGACGCTCCTCTTTAGCACTATTCAATATGACAGTACAATCAGAGGCGTAGCTTAAAGCTTGTGGGCCTTCCACTTCCACTGTGCGTGCAGATACATCCACTGCATGCCAAGATACTCAAAGTGGCTTAAGAGTTTTGAATTCACAGAATCTGTGACGGTATTGGTATGATATCCCCGTCAACGTTCCCTTCTTCCCATAACGAAAATCACCCCAATATTCCACGAGAAGGAATATCCCTGGAGTCGCCCAGAAAGCCACACATGAGACCAGCTTACTGCTGGAACAACACAGAGTTTAATGTTATAACACACACAGCTTATATGTCATTTCCAAAACTGTTACAATGACAAATCTCCGCCCCCCTCTTACACAGTGGGGGGTCTTCAATACAGCTCCTTTGAAATAAAGATATTTCTTTGAACTAATCAGTATCTAGCCGGTTCGGCACCGCATAGAGAGAGATAATTACCACAATGAAGCAATCAGCATAATTAACATGAGCCACTTATCTAATCACAGTAACCAGTAAACACAGGGCTAGAACAATTAACATTTGAAACAGGACTAGCTGCAGAAGGGTAAATACCATAACAGCCTTAAACAAGCAGGGAGGATTAAACTGAAGCATATAGGTAAAAAGTCCTTCACAATGGCCCCCCTTTCTCCCTGCTCCGGCAAACCCGGTTGGACCTTCCCTGGTCCAGTAGGGTTGACGGGTTCAGAGCTTTTAGTCCGAGGTTAACTCCGTTTGGCGTGACTGACCTCCCTTGGCAACTGCTTCAGACTCAGGTATGCCACCGGGTCGTCAGATCACACGCCGTTCAGTCCCCAAGTCTTTGTGCGATCTGCAGAGTCACCAGAAGTCAGTGTGAAGACGGCAAATGGGTCTGTGCGCCGCCATCTAGGTGTCCCGCTATGGGAGGGGCAGGTTATGGCTCTGAAGTGACAGTCACAGGAGATTCATAAAAAGAAAAAGTTATATTTGTTGAAATGCTGTAGCACCGGTGCTCAGAGTCCGGGGGGGGGAGGGGACTCAGAGCCCCATAAGGTCAGCCACCCCCTGCTCCCTCTGCAGCCACCGGTTCTCCTCTTTGAGCTTCTCCAGCTCCATCTCCAGTTCATGGAGCCTGGGGGGGTCTGCCCGCTGTGACCTCAGGTGGTTGTTCTCCTCCATGCAGCTTATGCACTCCTCCAGCTCTATGTACTCACGGATCAGATCCTGCTTGCTCATGTCCTGCAGGCTTTCCACGTGGTCCTTCATCATCAGGAACTGGGTGGTGGTGTAAGGGGCCACCGGTGGGCCCTTGGCGAACATCTCGGCCCGCATCTGGGGCGCCCGCTGCGATTCCATCTCCTCCAGTCGCTTCTTCTCCTCCCAGGTCCGCTGGTTATATGACTTCCAGGACCTCTTCTTCTTGGAGGGTAGCTGGCGGTGCCTCTTTCTGCCCAGCTCCCTCCAAGGCCCCTCCGGCTCATGGCGGTCGCCCATGACCAGCTGACAATGGTGTTCCCTGTTGTCCGTAATAACAGATTGTACCATGAGGGCTTCGTAAGGGGTGCCCAATGGTTCTTCCTGACCCAGCTCCTGGGGATCCCAAGCCGAGTCTACACAATGGGCTGCTGCTGGTGGGCGGTACCCCGGTTGAGACCAATTTGACCTGGTGTTGTCATTCATGGGGCAATTCTGCTTGAAGTGACCCAACTGTTTGCACCGGAAGCAGCGTTGTTCGTTGTCCTCCTGGCGTGGGTAGCGAGGGCTAGATGTCATCGGTCTGTTAGGCGGTTGGTATCTAGCGGCTGGTGGGTGTGAGGGCGCCGTTGGTTGTGGAGGTTGTACCCGTGGTGTGACCTGGTTTGTCTTGCGAGTATCCGCATATTCATCCGCCAACTTCGCGGCCTCTGGTAGAGTCATGGGCCTGCGATCTCTCACCCAATCCTTGACGTCCGTCTGGATGTGATTGTAAAATTGCTCCAGGAGCATTAGTTGCAAAATGTCCTCTGCGGTGGTGGCCTGGCTGCTGTTAACCCAGTTAGAGGCCGACAGGGACAACTGGCATGCCCATTCCGCGTAAGAGTCTTTTGTGGTTTTGCGTGAGTCCCTGAACTTCTGTCGGTGGGACTCTGGGGTTACTGCATAACGAGCCAGGAGCACTTCTTTAACCCTGGCGTAGCTATGGATATCCTGATCTGGCACGGTCCGGAAAGCATCAGAAGCTTTGCCTGACAGTTTGCCTGACAATATTGCAACCCACTCTCTTCTAGCTATTCGGTGCAGGTTACATTGTCGCTCAAAATCCGCCAGGTAGTTATCAATTTCACAGTCCTTTTCATCAAAAGCTTTAAAAGCGCTAAACGGAATCTTCCTTGTGTCTGCTGTGCTGTACTCACCGTTCGGAGAAGGTGCGGCTGCTTGTTGGACTGCTGCCAGTTTTAACTGTAGTTCTGCGTCCCTTATTTGTTTATCCTTCTGTAGCTCTGCGTCTCTTATTTCTTTAGCCTCCTTCGCTAACAGGTCCATCACTCTCAGCACCACATCTGCCGTTGGGTTCGGGCCGAACCACGCTAGCTTCTCTCTCATTAGCTTGTTGGCTGGCGATTCCTCCTCCTGAATCACTGGTGTCTCCATCTCTTGTACTGCTGGCGTTGCTGCAATCCCGTCCTCCTGGTCTATCTCCATTGATTCTGCTATGATGACCCGCTTGGTTTTGTTGCTAGCAATCCTTCCACGAACTTCCAGTAGTTCTTCCAGTGTCTGCTTGGAATCCGGGTGTGAAGGGGAATAGAAGGGAAAAATCCCACTGCTGCCAACCAATTGTGACGGTATTGGTATGATATCCCCGTCAACGTTCCCTTCTTCCCATAACGAAAATCACCCCAATATTCCACGAGAAGGAATATCCCTGGAGTCGCCCAGAAAGCCACACATGAGACCAGCTTACTGCTGGAACAACACAGAGTTTAATGTTATAACACACACAGCTTATATGTCATTTCCAAAACTGTTACAATGACAAATCTCCGCCCCCCTCTTACACAGTGGGGGGTCTTCAATACAGCTCCTTTGAAATAAAGATATTTCTTTGAACTAATCAGTATCTAGCCGGTTCGGCACCGCATAGAGAGAGATAATTACCACAATGAAGCAATCAGCATAATTAACATGAGCCACTTATCTAATCACAGTAACCAGTAAACACAGGGCTAGAACAATTAACATTTGAAACAGGACTAGCTGCAGAAGGGTAAATACCATAACAGCCTTAAACAAGCAGGGAGGATTAAACTGAAGCATATAGGTAAAAAGTCCTTCACAGAATCCATATCAGAGGACAGGGATTACCACTGGAGAATCAGAGGACAGGGATTACCGCTGGAGAATCAGAGGACAGGGATCACGGCTGGAGAATCAGAGGACAGGGATCACAGCTGGAGAATCAGAGGACAGGGATCACGGCTGGAGAATCAGAGGACAGGGACCCCTGGCAGGTCACTTGGCAGAGCTCCTTTCCCATCCCAGCACTGTATACAGCTCCCCCCCTCACACTACACAGGGCTGAAATACCATTGCTTTACACACAGTCTCTGGATTTTATGTTGCCCTTCTGACCTGTGAAATTCTCCGGTCAGGTTGGCAGTGTAGTTGCGGTAGGCAGATACACCCTGTGCAGATCATGGCTAACTGGCTGTGTTGTAATGGAATGTGATTTCAGCCCTGCACAGGAGGAACAGTATAGAGTGCTGTAATGGGAAAGGAGCTCAGCAGCCAGGCATAGTATCCAGGGCAAAGGGGGTGGTCAGGGGGCTTTGTGGGGGGTGTCAGGGCCGTCCTACTAGCATCATGGGCCCCTGGGCAAAGTAATGCTCTGGGGCCCCTACAATGGAGGCAACGCAGGTAAACAGACATCAAATAGGTAGGAGGCAGACAAGTGGGTGCCTTCCACCTTTTGGGTGGAGCTCCGCATTAACTACATGAACAATCATTCTGTACAGCAAAGAAACAGTGGGGAAAATACTACATACTGACAAAGCTGTCCTGTGCATATAATTTATCTGCTAGATTGATGCCTCCCCAGCACTCTGACCCCTCCACACCCCAGATATCTCCCCAGCACCATTGGGCCCCCAAATTTCTGGCCAGCGTGGGCTCAAGAACCAGCTGCTTTTGGGAAAGTGTAGGGGCCCCCCATGCAGCTGGGGCCCCTGGGCAATGCCCAGTTGTGCCCACTCATTAAGACAGCCCTGGGGGTGTAACTTAGATCTGGGAGGACAAAGCCACGTGACATAAAATCTGGAGCCTGCAGCCCTCCAGGAGACCCCTGAGGCCGTGTAAAGGGATTTGTTTACGCAATTTCTGAAGGTTTCTCTGTCAGTGTTGGCAGGTGTTGGGGGAAGGTCACCTCCCAGAGGTGTGTGTCTTTTCCCCAGTTGTCAGGGATGTGGGGTAAGTGGACATCCCCAGGTGGGGGGCACAGAGTCCCAGCTGGTGACTAGGAGGCACTGAGCGGTGTCTTACCTCATCAGTGACCTTGGTCCCATCGTGGCTATAGGACGGCACTCTCCTCGTCTTGCCTTGCTAAGCTTGGTTGCCATTCCATGATGCCAGCACACAGCACAGACACTTCCCCATCCTGGGCTGTTCTCACCTCGTGCTCCTCTCCATTCAGGAAATGCATCACAGCTTCTCTCCAGCCAATGAGATTGGAGGGGTGTGGACTGTGGAAAGCAAAGTTGAAATCCCAGTACTGGAGCGTGGCTGTGGGGCCCTAGATCGGATCAGATCGGAGCTGGACTTTGTGGAAGATATGATTATATGAAAGGGAGACTGCTGGGGCCCACTGGAGCTAGAGGCGGGGTTGCGATTGTGACCCCTGCAACCCCTTATGCTACGCCCATGTGTACAATCCTTGTTAGATCTACCAACAACTACCTGTGTTTAGTTTTGTTAACATTTTAATGAGATTGTTAAAGGATTGCACAATCAGATTTTAGTGTTTATGGGCACACTTAGAATCATTGAGTAGCTAGATTCCCCAACTGACAGCTGAATGGGCTGGGCAGGGATGACTCACTGACTTCCAGGACGCTGCTGGCTGGCTCCCTAACTGCCGGTCTAAGGAGGAAGCAATCACATTTAGCAGTGGCAGTAATACCACCACTAAATGATTTTCTTCCCACTTTCTATACACCTTTTTATTTTGGCATTTCCCTGAACTCCTGAACATGGGTTTAGTTTGAACCCAAAGCTCATCTCTATTTATATTAACGCTGTCTAAGGCTCTACACTCCTTAGTGCTTACAAATTCATGCACCACTCTATTGCTGCCCGTTGGTGACAGTACAACAGGGTAAATTTAGCCCATTTATCTATATCAGTAGTTAATTGACTTGCTTGATCTCTCATCACTCTCCTTAATAGCACAAACTCTATATTGCACTTAATATAAGGAAATTAGAATTCAAAGAGGAGTTCAGTCTTCTCAGGAAAACAGTCTCAGTGTGTTATATAGATCATGGAACTCACACATGACTTCTGTCCAATTTCCTTTATATTTTACAAGTAGATCCATAATTGTCTTTGTAATTTATTTCATTTCAAGGGGCCTCTTATATTAAATGTGTCTAATGCCCTGTACACACGACCAGTTTTCCCGTCGGATAAAAACTTTCCCGACGGAATTTCGGCAAAGCTTGTCTTATGTACACACGGACAGACCAAATTCTGCCCGTCCAAAGCACGGTGACGTACAACACGTACAAAGGCACTATAAAGGGGAAGTTCAATTCCAACGGCGCCACCCTTTGGGCTGCTTTTGCTGATCATTGTGTTAGTAAAAGTTTGGTGAGAGACGATTCGCGCTTTTCAGCCACGTGTTTTTCAGTCTGTTACAGCGTGACGATTGTGCTATCTCCATTACGAACGCTAGTTTTACCAGAACGATCGCTTCTTACTCATACTTGATTTAGAGCATGCACATTTTCCCATCAGAAAAGCATACAGATGAATGGTTTTCCCGCTAGGATTTTTTCCTGACGGCAAAAAAGAGATCCATGTGGCATGGGTAGAGGTCTTTGTAAGTAATTAATCATTGTTACAAAATTTCTGTCTGCCATGGCCCTTATTTTCCTGCCAGCTATTCAGTAGCCCACCGGGATTTTAAAATATCAATTGATTTTTGTTGGAATATATAATCCATGAGTCCAGGTGGTAAGCTGTGCAGGGGGGTGCTGTGTGGTTGTACTATGGGATAGAGAGTCACTTACCACTGGCCCCTTAAAACACTTAATACTGCCCCTGACCTCTACATCACTTACTACTGACCCCTGAACTATGTGGCACTTACTACTGACCCCTAAACTTTGCATCCCTGTCTACTGACCCCTAAACTCTGCGTCCCTGACTACTGACCCCTAAACTTTGCTTCACTTTCTACTGACCCCTGAATTCTGCCTTACTTATTGCATATATGTAACCAAAAATATTGAACCACAGTTCATTTTCCTCTAAGGGGTCCAACACTGAGTCCCCATGGAGTACAGGGATGGACTGGCCATAGGGACTACAGGGAGTTTCCCGGTGGGCCGATGGCTCAGTGGGCCGTTTTTTTTAAACAGAGACTCTCTTAGACCTCCCTGTCTCCCCCTCTGTCTCTCAGTCCCCCCCTCTGTCTCTCAGTCCCCCCCTCTTTTAGCCCCCTCCTCTGTCTCTCAGCCCCCTCTATCTCTCAGACCCCCCTCTGTCTCTCAGCTCCCCCCCTCTGTCTCTCAGCTCCCCCCCTCTGTCTCTCAGCTCCCCCCCTCTGTCTCTCAGCTCCCCCCCTCTGTCTCTCAGCTCCCTGACTCTTAGGCTGCTTTCACACTGGGGCGGGCATTGAAGGTAAAACACTGTAATGTCGTTTTAGCTGCACTATTCGCATCTAGCAGGCGCTTTTAACCCCCACTAGCAGCCGAATTCAAGGTTAAATGTGCCCATGTATCGCTGCTGCCGAAGTGCTTTGCAGGCGCTTCAGCTGCGGTGGCCATTAATTTTAATGGGCAGGAGCAGTTTGTATAACGCTCCTCCACCGCCCCAAAGATGCTGCTTGGAGGACTTTTTTTAATGCCCAGGCCACACCCCAGTGTGAAAGCACTCAGACTTTCACACTGGGACTGCAGCGGAGGCGTTTTTCAGTCGCTTTACAGGTGCTATTTTTAGCCCAAAAGCGCCTAAAAAACGCTTCAGTGTGAAAGGGGTCCTACACTTACACTCACTCTCTTTTTCTTACACTCACTTCCCTCAACCCTCCCACTCTCTCGCTCTCATTCCCCTCTCTCTCACCCTCTCATGATATTCAATAATGGATGTAGGGGGGGGTGGGGGGCAGCATTTTATTGAATTAAAGTGGGTCGGTCTGGATGAAGTCCAGGGCCCAATTGTTGTCCCAGTCCAGCCCTGATGGAGTATAATAATTAAAGACTTCTATTTATTTATTTATTTTATTATTATACTACTGGATGTAAATTGGTCCACCACTTTTATCAACATATGGTGTAGAATGCTAATGTGTTGTTTTTAATTGAGAATGTTTTTAAGAATTTATATTGCAGCAATAAAGTCTTGTATTTTTATGTAATTTAGTCTGGTAGTGCCCATGAAGTCAAAACATTTTTTTGGTTACACATAGGGATTATATTAGGACGTGGCACCAAGTGATTCCTTGTTTGCTTTCCTTCTCATTGCATCACTTATTACTGACCCTTTAAACTCTGCAACATCTACTGCTGTCCTCACTCTTCATCACTTACCACTAACCCATGAACCTTTGCATTACTTGTTCCCGATCCCTGAATTCTGCCTCACTACTAACCCCTGAACTCTACATCACTTACCAATGACCCCTAAACGCTACATCATTTATTACTGAACTTTTGCGTCACTTATTACTGAACCCTTGAACTCTACGTCCTATTAAGCTACAGCCAATATTCAGCACAATGCATGCGCCACACTTTTTCTATTGCAGGAGTGCCCAGCTTATGATCTTGTACACAGGCCAACTGATTTCAGAAAATCCCCCTGCTCAGGAATATTGTGTTGGACATACAGGGTTAATATCAAGGTGTTGGTCAGGATGACCAGAATCTTTCAATGCAATAAATCTACTCACAGATGGGGGGGATGAAAATTAGATCTGTGTCTAGTGACAGCATGATCCCAAAAACACACGTGTGTATGATGTCAGCTCTTCTGAAATACAGACATAAAACAATTCTATTGGGGCCCAATTCCCACCCACAGGACCCATAGCAGCCATGTGAAGTGCTATGGCTATAGTAATGCCACTGGATAAACCCCCTGTGGGGTTGTTCTTTCTTCTTTATTTTGCTGTTTGGGCCCCTTTGGGGAAATTTTCCTTAGTTTGCTGTCTCAAGATACAACAATGTGAGAAAAGATCTTTCCCATGTAAAGGAAGTCCTCTCTTCGGCCTCGTACACATGATAGGTTAAACAGAGGACAACGGTCTGATGGACCGTTTTCATCGGTCAAAACCGATCGTGTGTGGGCCCCATAGGTTATTTAACCATCGGTTAAAAAAAAGCAAACTTGCTTTAAATTTAACCGATGGATTCCTAACCGATAGGTCAAAACCAATCGTTAGTAGGCACAACCATTGGTTAAAAATACATGCATGCTCAGAATCAAGTCGACGCATGCTTGGAAGCATTGAACTTCGTTTTTTTAGCACGTCGTTGTGTTTTACGTCAGCGCGTTCTGACACGATCAGTTATTTAACCGATGGTGTGTGGGCGCGACGGACCATCAGTCAACTTCATCGGTTAACCGATGACAACGGTCCATCAGACCGTTCTCATCGGATGGACTGATCGTGTGTACGCGGCTTTCGACAGCTGGAGTCACTGGTATAGGTACCACTTTAGGGGATTTCCCCTCTATTTCTGTTTCCAACCCCTAGCGTTTGACCTAACACATGACATTACCATAAGGCTGATGTCACAGGGAAATATGTAGCAGCAATTCTAATTGTTTAGGAAATCTCTTGCTAAGGAAAGCATTGCTATTCTCTCTATGGAATTGCTAACACACTACATTTATAGCAATATCTAGCTCAACAATTGAATTTTAGTAACATTTCATGTCCCCGACAAGCTCATTAGCAACAATCACTCTCCATTCACCCTTATGACTTAACTAATGCTAATGTAATGATATAGCCCAAGTTTGACCTATATCTACAAATTGCCTTTAAAGGCTGGCATTAGCAATTGGCAGCGGCAAGGAATCACTGCCACAAAATCTCCCATGTGACAGCTTATCACCTGCAAAACCAGACTTGTGTCATTGTCACCAAAAGATCACTGGCCTGCTTCAAGATAAATTGCCCTTATAAGAGAACCAAAACATTATTTTTAAGGTTTGAAGTAGAACTCAGGCCCCGTACACACGTCCGAGGAACTCGACGTGCCAAACACATCGAGTTCCTCGTCGGGTTCTGTGTTGAAGCCGCCGAGGATCTCGGCGGGCCAACTTTCCTCATTGAACAACAAGGAAATAGAGAACATGTTCTCTATTTTGCCCGACGAGTTCCTCGTCGGCTTCCTCGGTGAAAAGTGTACACACCACCGAGTTTCTCGGCAGAATCCAGCTCCGATCGAGTTTCTGGCTGAATTCTGCCGAGAAACTCGGTCGTGTGTACGGGGCCATACAGTAGGTGTGTGTAAAACACGTAAATCTTATAGTATATTTCACAAATACAGATTTTCCTCTTGTATTTCAACCAGGTTGAGCAGAGGTAATTGAAGCACTGTAGTATACTGTTTATTCACTCTTTGTGACATTTGCCTTTTTTTATGAGGAACTCTTACCAATATGAAGATTCTAATCCGTGAAATATTTGTCAGTTTAAATTCAAAACTTCCTTGGACCTCAAAAAACATGTTTTTAAACTCCTTCACAAGCCTTTTACATGTATTCCTTCTGATGTTTCACATTTTTTAAAGGTTTTTGGACAACGTATCCTTGGAGGCTTCTAGAAGATAAAAGATAACTGTATTAAGTTTCATATCAATTTTTATAATTTATAAAGTGACTGTCCCTGGTGACACAGTTCTTACTCATCAATTGTCATCGAACTAGAGGACAAAAGGAAGGGCAACAATACTACTGGTTTATTTATATTATTAGTTCAAGGTTTTGGATCAAAAGATTGACACTTCTTTGTAAAAATTCAGAGGAATGGTCCCACTGAGTGATCTTAATAGGAATATTATAGTGTCCCTGTCATAATTAGGATACAATCTTTTATATATCTGTACCCAACTACCCAGTTAACTAGAGGAAGCTACATGTACAGTGCCTTGAAAAAGTATTTATATTGACTTTGGCTCATTAAAATGACACTTCCAAAATCATCATAGTTACATTACATTTTATATATACAGTGCCTTGAAAAAGTATTCATACCCCTTGACATTTTTCACACTTTGTCATGTTACAACCAAAAACATAAATGTATTTTATTGATATTTTATGCAATAGACCAACACAAAGTGGCACATAATTGAGATGTGAAAGGAAAAGAAGAAATGGTTTTCAATTTTTTTTACATACAAATATCTGAAAAGTGGGGCGTGCTTTTGTATTCAGCACCCTTTACTCCTATACCCCTAACTAGCCATGATTAAGCACTAGCTTAGTGCGAAACACGTCGGCTGTTCCCCTGTTCCTTTGCTGTGACCTTGTGAAGTGATATATTTGCTGTTCGTTTGAATAAAAAGACAACCTTTTTGGTTATTGGAGTGCGGCTATCCATTTCCTCTCTTCGTATCTCATGCATGGTCAGTGCATTGCCAGCACCCACGGTATCCTGAGTCAGTCTACTCTACATAGCGACCCACCTGGAGCGGTGATCCTCTTTTTTCCCTAACTAAAATCTAGTGGAACCAATTGCCTTTAGAAGTCACCTAATTAGTAAATAGAATCCACCTGTGTTCAGTTTAATCTCAGTATAAATACAGCTGTTCTGTGAAGCCCTCAGAGGCTTGTTAGAGAACCTTACTGAACAAACATGAAGGCCAAGGAATACACCAGACAGGTCTGAGATAAAATTGTGGAAAAGTTTAAAGCAGGGTTAGGTTATACAAAATATCCCAAGCTTTGAACATCTCACGGAGCACTGTTAAATCCATCATCCGCAAATGGAAAGAGTATGAACAACTGCAAACCTATCAAGACATGGCCGTCCACCTAAACTGACAGGCCGGGCAAGGAGAGCATTAATCAGAGAAGCAGCTAAAAGGCTTATGATAACTCTAGAGGAGCTGCAGAAGTCCACAGCTCAGATGGGAGAATCTGTCCACAAGACAAGTATTAGTCGTGCACTCCACAAATCTGGCCTTCATGGAAGAGTGGCAAGAAGAAATCCATTGCTGAAAGAAAGCCATAAGAAGTCCCATTTGCAGTTTATGAGAAGCCATGTGGGGGACACAGCAAACATGTGGAAAAAGATGCTCTGGTCAGATGAGACCAAAATTGAACTTTTTGGCCTAAGAGCAAAACGCTATGTGTGGCGGAAAACTAACACTGCTCATCACGCTGAAAAAGGCTCCTGTGTATACTTCTCACCCAACTAGTCACATCTTCATTATTGTCAGGAGTTCCTCCCAGGAGGGGAAATTCCTGCATCCATTCCACCCTTAGGTCCAAGAACTAGGGGCCAGATCCTCAAAAGGGATACGCCGGCGTATCTACTGATACGCCGTCGTATCCCTGTTTCTATCTTTGGAACTGATCCACAGAATCAGTTTCCAAGAGATAGACAGAAGATCCGACATGTGTAAGGGACTTACACTGCCGGATCTTAGGATGCAGTACCGCATCCGCCGCTGGGGGCATTTCGCGTCGAAATGCCGCCTCGGGTATGCAAATTAGCACTTACGGAGATCCACGAAGCTTTTCAGCTTCGTTTTTTTCTCCGTAAGTTTTAGTTTGCAATCGTAAAATTAGGGCTGCTTTTACAAAGTGTAAACTGTTTACACCTTGTAAAAGCAGACCCTTCTGTCCAGCGACGCGTTTTTTTTTTTTGTTTTACATTTTTTTTTTTCGCCGTATCTTTTTTTTTTCCCGACGCAACTTTATTGACCCGTCGCGTTTCACAAAGCTCGGCGTAACGTAATTTCGCGTTATGCACGTCGGGAAAATGACGTCACGAGCATGCGCAGTACGGCCTAATTTAAATGGGAGCGCGCCTAATTTAAATGGGAATCGCCCCCATTTGAAGAGGAACGCCTTGCGACGGCGGAATTTAAGTTACACACCCGAAAATTTCGAGGTTTGTGGATCGGGCACTTAGGTATAAATTTTAAGGCTGTGTAACTTAAATGGGTATTTTTACGTTACGCCGGCTCTTTGTGGATCTGGCCCTCGGGCTTCTTACGGTGACATCCTCACGGGGCAAAAGCCCATGAGCAAGGAGACAGAACAGGGAGTGTCCCAAATGTTTAGTTCCCCCAGCATGCATTAATCAGCAGGTTCCTGATTGGCTAGGCCATCAAACATTCATAATACAAAATTTAACCGTACGAAGAAACCAAAAACAAACTAGCAAGTGTGCTGATCAAAAAGAGAAAAAAAGTTCTGGCTGGCTTGCTGGTGATTGTAGCTCATCAGGAGTAGTGGATAACAAGCCTACTGGGTACTGCAGCTCTCTCTAATTCCACTGGATGGCGGGAATATGTCTTTGCAAAAAAACAAGGGAGAGTGGGCACATCCATGCAAATGTGAGTGCAATAGCTGGAGTGTGTTTTATTGTAATCCTAATAAAAGCTGTATTACACTAGGGGCAAATGTGATCACACTTTAGCGTATCCTGCTGGAACACAAACTCAAACAATAAGGGGCAGATCCACGAAGAAGTTACGACAGCGTATCTATTGATACGCCGCATAACTTATATTTTGCTCCGGCGTATCTTTGTTTTGTATCCACAAAACAAGATACGCCTGAAGCTGGGCTAGATCCGACTGGCGTACGTCTAAGGTGCATATTTATGCTGTCCGCTAGGTGGCGCTTCCGTCGAATTCCATGTTGAGTATGCAAATTAGCTAGATACGCGAATCCACAAACGTACGCCCGCCCGACGCATTTTTTAACGTAGTTTCCGCAAGGCTTTTTCCGGCGTAAAGTTACCCCTGCTATATGAAGCGTACTCAATGTTAAGTATGGAAGTCGTTCCCGCGTCGAATTTTGAAAATTTTACGTTGTTTGCGTAAGTCGTTCGCGAATAGGGCTTTGCGTAGAATAACGTTCACGTCGTAAGCATTGGCTTGTTGCGGGTTAATTTCGAGCATGCGCAGTGGGATACCCCCACGGACGGCACATGTGCCGTTCAGAAAAAAACGTCATTTAAGTTGGGTCAAGTAAAATTAACATAAAACACGCCCACATCTTTAACATTTGAATTCCGCGCCCATACGCCGGTAGATTTACGCTACGCCGCCGCAACTTTAGAGGCAAGTGCTTTGTGAATACAGCACTTGCCTCTCAAAGTTGCGGCGGCGTAGCGTTAATACGATACGCTACGCCTGCCGAAAATTACGATCCGCTACGTGGATCTGGCCCGAAGTGTATAGCAATACCCTCTAAAGGAGATGCTGGATTGTTTGGGTCCTCTTGTCCTGCTCCAATGACGATCTGTGTTGGACCTCGAGAGACACCTGAAACAATTTAAACAGGCTAAAGATCTGAAAAGAAAGAATTTAGCAAATAGACTAAATAAACCCCTACAGTCTTCTGTGGAACCATTCTACTTTACAAAGAAACAGCAAAAGACATTTGTCTGTAATGATATACTGCTTCCGTATTGTGAAACACAATTAGATTGAATTACTAAAAAAGTCAAATATTCACTTAACCCAGTGAGTTTGTGTTCACTTCAATCATTCAATCACATGCAAGAGAAATCCCAATTTTTCTTTACATTCCCTTGCACACAATTGATTTTCTTCACGTGAACACAAGCTTAAATGGACTAAGTGAATGTTACGATCCTTTGTCAAGACTCATGTTTTTCAGTTTAACATACACATTTCATTTATTTGTTTGTATTCAGACAATAGCTATAAACAGTTTTTTGCCCTGCAGCACAGGTACGGCTACATAATACAAGAAATAAACACCAAATGTACAAATACATTATAAAGATTTACTAGTGATTCTTATCCCGTTGGGGTTGTCTTTTAGATTACCTTGTTAAAGAAAACCTATACAGAGATTATCTCATATGCTGCCATTTCTAGCCACCTTCTGAAAATGCTAGATGCCTGGTTGTCTCCATCTTCGATATTATGAGGTTGATTTACTAAAGGCAAATAGACTGTGCATTTTCCAAAGTGCAGTTGTACTCTGCTCTGCTACTTCCATCATCCATTCATGTGCAAACAAAAATGCAGATTTTTTCATTTTCCTTGCATGTGATTGGGTGCTCTTTGCAAAGTGAAGCTCTGGAGTGCACAGCCTATTTGCCTTTAGTAAATCAACCCCATTGAATCACTGATTTGGGACAAACATTGCAGATTTGCAAAGTCAAATAGAATTCAGCACTGCTAATCGGCATACAGTACTTGTTCCAGGTCCTTGATGGACTATAACAGCCAGACAAACTACTATTTTCAGAGAGAAAATTCAGGGAGTTGCAATTTATGTTTCTTTAACCACTTGCCACTCACCATATAGCAATATGATGGTGGCAAAGTGGTTTAGTTATCCTGATCGGAAGTCATATGACGTGATCCGAATAACAAGCCGGCGAGCGCCCGTGGTCGATCGGAGGTACAGTGTGTCAGTCTGACACAACACAACTCCGATCATGGTATGGAGCCTCTAACAGAGATTTCTTATCACGTGATCAGCTGTGACCAATCACAGCTGATCATTGTGTGAACCAGGAAGTGCCTGCAAAAAATTAAAACCGCAGTGGTGATCAAATACCACCAAAAGAAAGCTCTATTTGTGGGAAAAAAATTATAAGAATTTTGTTCGGGTACAGTGTTGCATGACTGCGCAATTGTCATTTAAAATGCGACAGCACTGAAAGCTCAAAATTGTACCTGTTCCTGGAACCAGGAAGTGCCTGCAAAAAATTAAAACTGCAGTGGTGATCAAATACCACCAAAAGAAAGCTCTATTTGTGGGAAAAAAATTATAAGAATTTTGTTTGGGTACAGTGTTGCATGACTGCGCAATTTTTTATTCAAAATGCGACAGCACTGAAAGCTCAAAATTGTACTGGCGTAGAAAGGGGGGAAGTGCCTTGTATTGAAGTGGTTAAACATACCAAATACAACACTGCAGTTTCTAAAAAAGTAGTAAACTTAATTTGTGATATCATATTAGTTACTGTATTTATCAGCGTATACCGCGCACTTTTTTCCCCTGAAAATAGGGGGAAAATCGCGGGTGCGCGCTATACGCCGATAGCATACCTCGGAGGGGAAGGAGGGGGACGAGCACCCACGGAAATCACTGAGCCGTCATCTCCTCTCGGCTGTCACGTCACACACGCACAGTCCCGCCTCCACCACAAGCATTGGACCAGTGTTCTGTCTGTCACGGGAGATGGTCCAATGCCAATGGCGGAGGCGGGACTGTGTGTGTGTGACGTGACAGCCGAGTGAGAGCCGAGTGGAGATAACCGCTCGGTGATTTCCAGCGGGCGCTCGTCCCCCTCCTTCCCCTCCGAGGTATGCCATAGGTACCGCTACAATCTCGGCCAGCGCTGCCGCGCTGCCCGCGTTTAAGGGTTTCCTCACCCTCCCCTTCACCACAGACTAGAACCCCTTTAAGATCTGTGTGCTGCTGTTGCACTTTGGCCAGGTATGACTAGATATGCATGTTCCAATGTATTAGTGACCTCACTGTAATATACTGTATATACAGTTCAGAAGGATGCATTGTGACAGGAACAGTTAAAGCAGGCCACTCAATGCTCACAGAGCAGCACTGTCATTTTTAATACGTAAATGTGAACTTTGCATTCATTTACATTTTTATACTTATTAATGCATTTTCTATATGCTACAGGAGCTGCTCTCTGAGTTGCTTGCTGTACATTGCTGCTTATCTTATTTTTAATTGTAACTGCATTTACTATTTGGACTAAAAAAAATTTTTTTCCAGAAAATTCCCTCTTAAAATTGGGGTGCGCGTTATACACCGATAAATACGGTATATTCCAATGCAAGAGACAGAAATATGTTTACTGATAAAAGACTCAGATCTTTAATAAAAGAGTTCATTGCTTACAACGTATTTCCTGCCACCTGCCAAGGCACACAGTATTATTGTGCCCTCAGGACAGAAATGAAGATCCTGCCTGTCCAATAATCATTGAAGCAACTCTGAGTTATCCCAGACAAACAGATTACTGGTAATCAATAAGAAACCACAAAGGCTTCCCAAAATGAAAGAGGTTTAAAAGCTCATAAAATCACCATCACATGACTCTAAGGTTATGTTGATTCTGCCATACCCGCTGTAGAGTTCTTTATACTACACACAATACGCATCCAATAAAACTCCCTGGTTCTTCCCTCCTCCTCATCAACTTGTTAGGATATATATTTTTTAATAAAACCTTCACGTTTACTACATATCATATTTTAGACACAGTTACATTGAGTCACTGTGCCTCTCTATGCAATCCTGACATATCATGGCTGGTGTAGGGGGCTCTGATGTTTTCAGGAAGCCCCTCTCCTCTCACCATGGGAGGGGCTTTCTGAAAACATCAGAGCCCCCTACCTCAGTGCACCTCCGAAGAGCTAGGCTGGCTTCTAGAAGGAGTTATAAAAAAAATAATTCTTGATGGGTAAATATCAGTCTGGAGGAGTGGGCTTTCTTAGACAGGCTGAATTTGCATGCAGACCCCCCTAGGTAACACCCACGTGCAATGCTGAGACTCCATGATTGAAAGAACTGAAATCCAATGGGGGAAAAAAAGGCATACCAGGGACGGTAATTCTGTGGAGGAAAGAACTAGATGATGCTGGGTTTCTTCAGCCAGGAAATAAGGTGGGCTCTATCTGACTTGCTGCAGCTTCTAATGTCCCATACACACAATCAGGCTTTTGCCCAGCCAAACTCACATCGGAATTCCGACAGAATTCCATCGGAGTAAAGGAGATGTTCTCTATCTAAACTCCGTTGGAATTCCTCGGAATATCCGATGGAATTACTCCGATGGGGCATACACACGGTCGGAATCTGACTTTTTCCATTGGAAATTCCGATCGTATGTACGGAGCTTTACACACACTTTAAGAAGCTCACGGTGTTCAGTGAAATCGGGTAAGCAACTTCAGAACAATGGAGGAGCCTGTTTTATTGTATAATACTGAATGTAGAGTTGTAGTTTCTGGTTCCAGAGAGATTCGTACTCAGTTCCTCTTGTGTTTCTGGGTCAGAAAGTAAAGGGAAATCTCCCCAACAGGAGACAGACAGGAATGAAAAATAAAATGTGGTTTTAATCAATCCTTAAGCCCTGTACACACGACCGATGGACTGTTTTCATCGGACAAACCGATTGTGTGTGGGTCCCATCGGTTTGTTTTCCATCGGTGAAAAAAAATAGAACATGTTTTACATTTTTCCTATGGATAAAAAAACGATAGAAAAAAAAACGATCGTCTGTGTGTATGTCCATCGTTGAAAAATCCACGCATGCTTAGAATCAAGTCGACGCATGCTCGGAAGCATTGAACTTCATTTTTTTCAGCACGTCGTAGTGTTTTACGTCACCACGTTTTGGCACGGTCGGATTTTTCACTGATGGTGTGTAGGCAAGACTGATGAAAGTCAGCTTCATCGGATATCCGACGAAAAAATCCATCGAGCTAGATTCCATCAGATATCCGATGTGTACAGGGCTTTACTCTATCTGAAAATAGTTATAGAAAAGTTATATTCTTATTGTTATTACCAGGAGGAACTATGTCACACGCCATGGACAGTGCCTACATCTTCCATCTAAGTTTGCATTGCAAAAAGTTTCCACTGGTTGATGAGATAAAATGGTATACCTTTTTATTATTAATATTTTATTTTCATGATGGCTTTATACTCAGGGGATTGTATCCCCAGTTTTTCTAGGGTCAAATAGTAGTTAAAATGCCTGGGGGGGGGGGGGGGGTTGGTACATTATAGACATATAATGCTGTCTAATTTAAAGTATATTTATGACCGAAACTCTTTTATTATTGTAGCTTTGGACAGAATAGAGAATGGTTAAAATGGTTAAAACCTGTAACTTTTGTTTGCCACATGTCCCCTTGCAAAAATGTATTTCCTTTACACTATATGAAGTCATACCACCCAATGATAGACACCTTACGTTGGCGCACAGATTCCCCCTGCTGCCTGGGCCCTTGCCCTGTGTCCCCCCTTTCACCAACTTCCCTATCCTTCACACCTGCCGGCCGATGCTGTGGGCACACAGCAGGATGTTTCAGGATGCACGAAATCCACGAAACATATGTCGGAGGCCAGTCTGACATCTCTGTTCCCCAGCTGATCCCGCGCTCACACTCTGCAGATTCGAATTGTGCACGCTGCACCCGGCGACCTGTGAGATCCAGGCGGAATCCCGTGTACAGCGCATACAGTCCTAGTGCCGGACAGGCACCCACAAAAGTAAGGGGCCAATCAGCTTTTTAAATTTTGTTATGTTGTAATAAAGCGATAATGCACTATTACTGTAGCTCTCCCTTGTTTTTGTGCATGGATTCCTGGAATACCATTGGTCCAATTACCGTGACAGTCTGAACAGGTGGTGAATAGTGTGCAGGCACTTATACCTGCTCAGCTTTGCAGACCTACTTTTTTACTAAAGGGGTCCACTGAATCCGGTAAGCGCATTCCCTAACCAGAGCACATCGGGTGAAGTCCTAATAGATGGTGGTGGCTGCATTAACACTGTGACTTATTGCATGATTATTGATTGAACTATCCTGCGGAGGCAACTTCTCATGGACTGTGTTTTTTGTGGTGTCAATCAAGAGACACACAACAATTCTTTCACACCCACCGATTCACCTAATTATCAATTATTTTATTTTCATCTGAGTCAAATCAGTGTGTTGCACAAATCTGTTTTGTATGTACTTACCATATATCTCTAGGTAGAGATTTAGTTCATGGTAGTCTTTTGTTCACTGGAGTGTTTAATTTATTTATTCTATTCACCCTGACCTTTGGGATCCTCTTAGGGAGGGTGTCCCAATTGCTAGGTAACCTTCTCAATAGCGCCCTCTTTCACACCTTCTATCCTAGAGCAGGGGAAAGGGCTGGTAAATATGTAATTTACGGCCCCCTTCATTTTCTAAAAGAACACAGTGAGTGATCAGTATTGATCACTCCAGTGTCCATTTATAACTGAATCACAGTAAACTGTGTTTACTATACTTCAGTTTGTGAATGAACAGGAAGCCACTCAGCATAGAGGGCTTCCCATTCATTCTCTGTCACTGTCCTCAGTTCCTTTTTTCTGTCTCAAAAGTGAGATATCAGGGGTCTGTTTAGACCCCTGATATTTCACCAAAGCCCCAACAGGGCTCCTATAAAATTCTGCCCTACTAACACCATCCCATGTCCTACTGACACCAACCTCTGCCCTAGTGACACATTCACTGATCTAAAGACACCCTTCACTGCACTTCTGACAGAAACCTATGCCATACTGACATGTCCACTGCCCTACTGACACGAACCTCTGCCCTACTGACACATTCACTGCTCTACTGACACATTTATTTATAAAATAGTGTGTGTGTGTGTGTGTGTGTGTGTGTGTATATAAATATATATATATACACACAGACACACACACACACACACACTAACACACATGTGCACTCTGTCTGATCCTATCTTAAAGAAAAACGTTATTTAGATAGTTAGAAACTTACTAGCAAACTGGTTGTCAGTGGGAATAATAAAAATGTCCTGGTGACAGAAGGTGGAAAAATTCTATGACACCAGTGGGAGGAGAAAAAGCCCCAGTATCTGCGGTCAGTGGGAGATAAAATGCCCCATGGTCAGTGGAAGGCCCTGCAGTTACAAGAACAGAGTGCCCGGGTCAACAGAATGTCCATCCATAAAAGGGAATAAGTGGCTCCAGAGATAAGTTTTCCACCACAGAAGTAACTAGGGTCTGCCAAAACAAACTGCTTGACATGGAAATAACAGTGCTTCTTTTTTTATTTTAAATTTTTTAGTGGTATACGACATACATTGAAAGGTTAACTTCACAGAATATGTGGTACAAACAAACAAATTAGCATCTACCCTGTTTCCCCGAAAATAAGCCCTACCCCAAAAATAAGACCTAGAGTTATTTTTGGGGATGGCTGCAATATAAGCCCTACCCCGAAAATAAACCCTAGTTAAAGTCGTCCTAAAAACATGTAATCCGTTTTGTAAAAAGATTATATAATGTGCAGTGTGTCTCCTTTTTGTAACTTTGTTTTGGAAAATGCCTTATTTACAGTGCCGCTGGGCGCTCACGTGACCGGCTGGAAATCTTCTCATCTCCAACGTCAGCGGTCCCTTCCTCTGCAGTGCTCAGAGTGGAGAAGAAGAGCTACGGCGGGTCACTGTGCTGGCTATCATGCTTTAAAGCAGGGGTCCTCAAACTTTTTAAACAGGGGGCCAGTTCACGGTCCCTAAAACTGTTGGGGGGCCGGACTATAGTTTAAAAAATATATGAACCTATGCACACATCTTATTTGAAGTACAAAAAAAACAGGAAAAAACAATACAATATTTAAAATAAAGAACAATTTTAATCAACATAAACTTATTAGTATTTTACAGACTCCCTTCATTACGGAACCCCAGCCCCCGCATCACCGATTCCTCTCCATTACAGATCACCCCCATCAAAAATTCCCCCGTATTAGGTCCCCCCAACACAAACTTCTCTCCATTACAAAGCCCCCAATAACAGACCCCCCATCACACAGACCCCCAACACAAAGGGAGGGGAGAGGATAGGACAGAGAAGGAGCAGTCAGGTGGAGGGTAGGACAGAGTGGGAGCAGCCAGATGAAGGGGAGGACAGGGTGGATGCAGCCATGTGGAGGGGAGGACAGGGTGGCTGCAGCCGAGGGGAGGACAGGGTGGCTGCAGCCAGGTGGAGGGGAGGACAGGGTGGGAGCAGCCAGGTGGAGGGGAGAATAGAGTTGGAGCAGCCAGGTGGAGGGTAGAATAGAGTTGGAGCAGCCAGGTGGAGGGTAGAATAGAGTGGGAGCAGCCAGGTAGAAGGGAGGACAGGGTGGATGCAGCCAGGTAGAAGGGAGGACAGGGTGGGAGCAGCCAGGTAGAAGGGAGGACAGGGTGGGAGCAGCCAGGTAGAAGGGAGGGCAGAGTGGGAGCAGCCAGGTTGAGGGGAGGACAGGGTGGGAGCAGCCAGGTTGAGGGGAGGACAGGGTGGGAGCAGCCAGGTGGAGGGTAGAATAGAGTTGGAGCAGCCAGGTGGAAGGAAGAACAGAGTGGATGCAGCCAGGTGGAAGGAAGGACAGGGTGGATGCAGTCAGATGGAAGGTAGAATAGAGTTGGAGCAGCCAGGTGGAGTGGAGGACAGGGTGGATGCAGTCAGGTGGAGGGAAAAACAGGGTTGGAGCAGCCAGGTGGAGGGTAGAACAGAGTTGGAGCAGCCAGGTGGAGTGGAGGACAGGGTGGATGCAGTCAGGTGGAGGGTAGAACAGGGTTGGAGCAGCCAGGTGGAGGGGAGGACAGGGTGGGAGCAGCCAGGTGGAGGGTAGAACAGGGTTGGAGCAGCCAGGTGGAGTGGAGGACAGGGTGGGAGCAGCCAGGTGGAGGGTAGAACAGGGTTGGAGCAGCCAGGTGGAGTGGAGGACAGGGTGGATGCAGCCAGGTGGAGGGTAGAACAGGGTTGGAGCAGCCAGGTGGAGTGGAGGACAGGGTGGATGCAGCCAGGTGGAGGGTAGAACAGGGTTGGAGCAGCCAGGTGGAGTGGAGGACAGGGTGGATGCAGCCAGGTGGAGGGTAGAACAGGGTTGGAGCAGCCAGGTGGAGTGGAGGACAGGGTGGATGCAGCCAGGTGGAGGGTAGAACAGGGTGGGAGCAGCCAGGTGGAGGGTAGAACAGGGTTGGAGCAGCCAGGTGGAGGGTAGAACAGGGTTGGAGCAGCCAGGTGGAGTGGAGGACAGGGTGGATGCAGCCAGGTGGAGGGTAGAACAGGGTTGGAGCAGCCAGGTGGAGGGTAGAACAGGGTTGGAGCAGCCAGGTGGAGGGTAGAACAGGGTGGGAGCAGCCAGGTGGAGGGTAGAACAGGGTGGGAGCAGCCAGGTGGAGGGTAGAACAGGGTGGGAGCAGCCAGGTGGAGGGTAGAACAGGGTGGGAGCAGCCAGGTGGAGGGTAGAACAGGGTTGGAGCAGCCAGGTGGAGTGGAGGACAGGGTGGATGCAGCCAGGTGGAGGGTAGAACAGGGTTGGAGCAGCCAGGTGGAGGGTAGAACAGGGTTGGAGCAGCCAGGTGGAAGGAAGAACAGAGTGGATGCAGCCAGGTGGAAGGAAGGACAGGGTGGATGCAGTCAGATGGAAGGTAGGATAGAGTTGGAGCAGCCAGGTGGAGGGTAGAACAGAGTGGGAGGAGCCAGGTGGAGGGTAGAACAGAGTTGGAGCAGCCAGGTGGAGGGTAGAACAGGGTTGGAGCAGCCAGGTGGAGTAGAGGACAGGGTGGATGCAGCCAGGTGGAGGGTAGAACAGGGTTGGAGCAGCCAGGTGGAGGGTAGAACAGGGTTGGAGCAGCCAGGTGGAGGGTAGAACAGAGTGGGAGCAGCCAGGTGGAGTGGAGGACAGGGTGGATGCAGTCAGGTGGAGGGTAGAACAGGGTGGGAGCAGCCAGGTGGAGGGTAGAACAGGGTTGGAGCAGCCAGGTGGAGTGGAGGACAGGGTGGATGCAGCCAGGTGGAGGGTAGAACAGGGTTGGAGCAGCCAGGTGGAGTGGAGGACAGGGTGGATGCAGCCAGGTGGAGGGTAGAACAGGGTTGGAGCAGCCAGGTGGAGTGGAGGACAGGGTTGGAGCAGCCAGGTGGAGTGGAGGACAGGGTTGGAGCAGCCAGGTGGAGGGTAGAACAGGGTTGGAGCAGCCAGGTGGAGGGTAGAACAGGGTTGGAGCAGCCAGGTGGAGGGTAGAACAGGGTTGGAGCAGCCAGGTGGAGGGTAGAACAGGGTGGGAGCAGCCAGGTGGAGGGTAGAACAGGGTGGGAGCAGCCAGGTGGAGGGTAGAACAGGGTGGGAGCAGCCAGGTGGAGGGTAGAACAGGGTGGGAGCAGCCAGGTGGAGGGTAGAACAGGGTTGGAGCAGCCAGGTGGAGGGTAGAACAGGGTTGGAGCAGCCAGGTGGAGGGTAGAACAGGGTGGGAGCAGCCAGGTGGAGGGTAGAACAGGGTGGGAGCAGCCAGGTGGATGGTAGAACAGGGTGGATGCAGCCAGGTGGAGGGTAGAACAGGGTTGGAGCAGCCAGGTGGAGTGGAGGACAGGGTGGATGCAGCCAGGTGGAGGGTAGAACAGGGTTGGAGCAGCCAGGTGGAGTGGAGGACAGGGTTGGAGCAGCCAGGTGGAGTGGAGGACAGGGTTGGAGCAGCCAGGTGGAGGGTAGAACAGGGTTGGAGCAGCCAGGTGGAGGGTAGAACAGGGTTGGAGCAGCCAGGTGGAGGGTAGAACAGGGTTGGAGCAGCCAGGTGGAGGGTAGAACAGGGTGGGAGCAGCCAGGTGGAGGGTAGAACAGGGTGGGAGCAGCCAGGTGGAGGGTAGAACAGGGTGGGAGCAGCCAGGTGGAGGGTAGAACAGGGTGGGAGCAGCCAGGTGGAGGGTAGAACAGGGTTGGAGCAGCCAGGTGGAGGGTAGAACAGGGTTGGAGCAGCCAGGTGGAGGGTAGAACAGGGTTGGAGCAGCCAGGTGGAGGGTAGAACAGGGTTGGAGCAGCCAGGTGGAGGGTAGAACAGGGTTGGAGCAGCCAGGTGGAGGGTAGAACAGGGTTGGAGCAGCCAGGTGGAGGGTAGAACAGGGTTGGAGCAGCCAGGTGGAGGGTAGGACAGGGTGGATGCAGCCAGGTGGAGGGTAGAACAGGGTGGGAGCAGCCAGGTGGAGGGTAGAACAGGGTTGGAGCAGCCAGGTGGAGTGGAGGACAGGGTGGATGCAGCCAGGTGGAGGGTAGAACAGGGTGGGAGCAGCCAGGTGGAGGGTAGAACTGGGTTGGAGCAGCCAGGTGGAGGGTAGAACAGGGTTGGAGCAGCCAGATAGATGGGAGGTAAGTTCTTACCTTGGAGGGTAATACAAGAATCACTGACTCCCTCAATGCCTCATGGCATTCCTTCTCCTCTCTTCCTATTCCCCCTTCCGCTCGGCATGTTGGGGGCTGAACTCCTCTCAGGGAATCATCATGGGGCCTGCTGGTATCCAGGACTACAATTCCCATAATGCTCTAGTTTCCCAGCTATTGGCTCTGAATGTAGCCAATAGGAGCAGGCATTGTCAGGTGAATTCTCTGCTCAAAGAGAGGGAGGGGTGGAATTCCCCCGCAGCTGCGGCTCTGCCTGTGTCCCTCCTCAGAGCCTGTCAGTTTCGTCGCCACTGCCCTGTCACTAGTTTCAGTCCACGGGCCGGGTAAATCACACTGGCGGGCCGGATACGGCCCGCGGGCCGTAGTTTGAGGACCCCTGCTTTAAAGGATCAGGATATATTTTTTTCTTTTTGGGGTTACAACCACTCCAAGATTGTCATGATGACATGACTGTATTTGAATAAATGTAGATTATTGTACATACCCTAAATAAATAAGACATCCCCTGAAAATAAGCCCTAGTGTGATTTTTGTAGCCAAAATTAATATAAGACCTGGTCTTAATTTCGGGGAAACACGGTATATGAATGATAGTTAGTTGTGTCTGAACTAAAGGTTAGTACCCTGTGGGTAATGTCACGGGAATAGCTCTGCAGGTGTGTAAGGTACCCAGACACCTAGGAGGTGGGAGACTAGAGCTTTGCCATGATGAGCCAATTAACCAATAACAATTAAATAGAGTTCAGCCCCTATGCTCTTGAAAAATACGGGTATCAGTACCTGGGGGAACAATAATGCGGGGTGACCAACTAGGGTCAAAACATACCAGTTTTTGAATTAAAGGGAATCAGACGGCCTTGCCCTCAGTTTGCCAGGTCGCCTGATGACCATGGTTTAGATCAAGAGCTTCTGGCAGTCAGTAAGGCCATATTATGTATCAAGGAGATATTCCCCTGAGAAGCGAAACTGGGTCCAATAAAACCACCTGGTCTTATGTTCCTCAGATTTATCCCGGATCGTTGCAGTCAGGTCTTCCATTCGTTCAATGTCATTGACCCTTGCGAACCAATGGACCAAAGTGGGAGCAGATTGTTGCTTCCAATAACTTGGGATGCAAGCTCTAGCAGCGTTGAGGAGGTGTTTAAGTAGAGATTTGTGGTAGCGCTTTCTTGACATGGGAGTAAGGTTAAGTATCACAGCAGCAGGGTCGTTGGTTAGGGAGACATCTGTGACTTTGTGGTTGAGTCGGAGGACAGGTTGCCAGAAAGTTTGAAGTTTGGGGCATTCCTAAAAAATGTGGAGGATAGTGCCAGTTTGTTGCTCACAATGCCAGCAGCGGTCAGATTGATTGGGAAATATTTTGGGCAAAACAGACAGAGTGCGGTACCAGCGTGTGGTCAATTTGTAGGAAATTTTCTGGTATTTGCTGCAATGTGAGGACTTATGCGCGAAAAAGAGTATGCGTTCTTTTTTAAGGGGTGGGGAATGTGGTTTTTAAATTTCTTTCCCACTTGGCTAAGAAAAGAGGATCTGTGGTAGCTTGTATGTCCAGCAAAGTTTTGTAGGATCTAGACAGAGATTTAGGTATTGGGCCATCGCCCAGACATAGTTTTTCAAATAAGTGGAGTTGACGAGGGAAGAGCGCATGTTCGGGCAGGGAGCCGAGGAAGTGGGATAGCTGCCCTGCTCTCCAACTGTCCAAAGTGATGGGTGCCTGTCCTAAAACTAAGGTACCTGTAGAAACTGTGGGTCTTAGAAACGTAGAGGTCCGACAAGCCTGGACAGTGGAGCATGGGTATTTGAAAAATCCTATCTTAAACACTTACCACCTGATCTTGTGTCCCTATTGGAAGATATCCTTTCTATTCTTGTTCTTGTAAAAACTGTAACATTTTAGATCTCATATAACATTCTCTCCTGATGACAATGGTCACCAGGACAAATAGACAGGATGAATCTTCCCAGCAGGTACACAGACAGCAATACAAACCTGACAAGGATTTAAAAATGTCCACTCTCTAATTAAAAAGAAAAACATTGGCTTTAGTTTCATTTTAATTGCCATGTGTATAGTGGTTTTAAGAGATGGTTTTGGTAGACCATATGTGCAAATAAGGTGTAATTTTGTGTTTTTTAATAATACCAAATTGTGCCTTTTTTTTATTAGATTGTGCAATAGTTGTTCACGTTCCTTGCTAAAAATGGAGTACACTGTTAAGGCCTTGTTTAAACATTTCAATGATCTTGCCAAATTCTAACCCCATGTAAAAGACCATGAGATAAATCAGATATATGCCTTCAGGCATAAATTGATTCTTACAAAGGCATTACATTCATCTATGCCAGTACAATAGAGATAAAGTGAAATCTATTACATCAAAATGATCTTAGTTCTTCATCATGGCTAAAATGGAACCAGAGTCCTGCTATTGCTGATGAAGGGATGTGGAGTGGGTCATCCTGGTTTGCTATGTAGTATTGATATAATGGGCAAAATTGGCCTATTTGTATAAAGTTACTTGCCTCTATTTTATAAACAGGTTTTTATATCAATATCGCTATCTGGTACATACAATCCAATTATACATGTACTGTATCTTAGTTGGAATCTATATATACCAACATATAATTGTCCCTGTGGTTGGGGATCAATTCAGGATTTCCTAATGTGACACCTTGTCTCTAGTTGAGACACACACATTATATAAGTTTCAATGAAACTGGGGTGGAATAGATAAGCTGAAAGAATGTCTTCATTATATACACTGTATTATACATCAGACAGGAGGCTCATATCTTATGCATTATCTTTCTTTAATAATGCCCATAGCAGAAATATAACTTTTTCAGTGATTTCAAGTAGAAACGTTTTACTGAAAGAAAACAGAAAAAACTACAATACCCAGCAGCCCTCAGGCTGGGTCTGCCAATCATGAGGCAGGACAGCCGGTATATAAGGGCTGCCTCCCCCAGAACCTTCCTCTTTCTTTCTGCTCATGGCAGAGATAAGTATTTTTATGTGTTATTGTTCTGTTAATATCTTGATTTATAATTTCTTGATTTATCATAGCATTGTGGATAGTTTTTCACTATCTGCGGTGCGCCTTTATTTATTTTATTTTATTTCATTTAATTTTACTTTAGATGTAATTTTATTGATGATTTTATTGATTATTTTAATTTTATTTTATTTACTGATGGATGTCGTTTGGTATGTAACTTCCATTTTGTAAGGGACGCGGCTCTCCCCACTACTGTGTACATTTTTGTACAATTATGGAACTCATTATTGCGCTTTTAATGGTTATTCCTTTGAAAAACTGTTGCTCGTTTTCCTTGGTTTGTCTCCCTTGCATTGTACTCCATTCCGGCCTCCCGGTTGGCCTTTGGCCGATGCGCATCCCATCCCGGCGCGCTCCAGCACACTATGCGCAGTTTATGACTGGAGGTAGGACAGCGCCATTGTAACATCTTGGCGCCTTCCCTACCTCCCTTCTTCTCCTTCTCCGGACGCCGCGCGCCCTCTCCTCAGAGCGTCTCGTCACTGAGGGGGGCGTGGCAGTGTGGGCCTGTCTCCACCAATCGCGCTTGTTGCGCGATTCGACAGGGCGGTTGATGCAGGCGTGTCCTGCAGGCCCTGCGTCCTCCAATCACAGCTCGGGAGACGTAATCTCGCGAGATTACGCTCCCATGAGCTAGGATGTCGTTCCCCTTTGCCGCTACGCCAGTGTGAGCGTGCGGCTGTAAGGACAGCAGCGCTCTGTTTAGATCCGTGTGATCTTCGTGTGATCTTCGCAAATCGCGTCGATACCCGGACCTCCCCCCCCCCCCCCCCCCTGCATCACTAAGCCAGTGTGCGGAAGTGCGGTGTACTGTACAGGACGCGGGTCCTCGTCAGTTTCCCTTGTTGTGAGGGATCTCTCCCCTCACCGGATCCGCACCTGTCACTCCTGCAACATATTGTATGATACACATCTTTGTTTCTGGGGAATTTATTCCCCTGGAATATATCCTTGTTAATAAATGAGTAAAATAAATAATAAATAATAAATACATATACTATTACATATAAAAAAATTAAAAAAAAAAAAAAAATTTTAAAACTTTTACAAATAAATTATAATTATAATTATAATTAAAAAATATATAACTAAAATAATACAAATTTATAACTAGATTATACAAGTTAATAAATTATGCAAATATATAAATACATAATATATAAATAATATATAAATACATTATAATGATTTATACAAATATCTAAATATATTATACAATAAATAAATATTATGGCATGTTTCTGTAAAATTTTTCCCATTTTCTACTATGCTACAGGACCTTATCCTGCTGGTGCCCCTGCAGGGTGGACACAGTCCTTAGTAGACCCAGTGTCGACAATACTACACAGGTTCCAAACCTGAGAGGTAGACCAGCCTAAACGGCCATGGCGTCGGTTACCCCAACCCGCCTACACCCCATTTGTCCGGACCACCCGGCACGGTCTACCGCCCCTAAGAAGGGCTAGGCGTCCCAATCAGATCTGTGGCCCTCGACTCCCCGGCAGGGGAAGTAAATAATATGCCCCAGGCAGTACCCTCCCAGGACTGCCGACCCACTGCTCTCCCAGACTCCGATCGACCCCCGAGCCTCGGGGAGATGCACATGCAGAGGCAACGTTCCGTTAGACGGACTAAGCCAGACCCACTCGTGGACTCTTCCAGAGTCGTCCGCGGAGTCCGAGGCGGCTAACACCTTGAGTCTGAGGATGAAAATGATGATGATTGTTAGAGCAGTGGGCACATGGCGCTCCATGGCGACGCCAACCCTGTATCCCAGGGTGACATTATACACTCTCGTGGGGAACCATTGTAGATCCGGGGGCGATTTGCCACCCACACTCCGGTGACTGGGCACCTCTATACGAGGTGACCCATTAGATTATATATACTGGACCCGGAGATCAGTCGGTAAAGCTCACCGAAACATATTAAGGGCGTAATGCCCCACTCCGGTGACTGGGCACCTCTACCCGAGGTGGCCCATTAGACTATATACTGGACCCGGAGATCAGTCGGTAAAGCTCACCGAACCATAACAAGGGCGTAATGCCCCCTTCCATTGCCATATAAGGTTGTTCACACTCCCAGGTGGACCCCGAACTCTGGAGGTATCTCACCAAGCACGGGAAGTATCCCAAAGATGGGAATACAGAGGTCCTTCGGACCATACAGGCCAGGGTCTTAGGGCGTTTGGACCTATCACCAACATCCCACCCCTTAGTGAACAGGCTACCGCCGCTGAACAGCCGATGGACCTATCCCAAATTAAGGGCTGGGCCCAATGGGCAATGCCTCCTGGGAGGCGTGGACACTACGTGTCCGACAGGTCACCGCCGCTCAATCTTAATAAGGCTTGTTCCCCAGCTGTCCCACCTAGCCGAATCAGATCCCGGACCGACCGCCAAGGGCATGTTAGTCGGGATCAAGACGATAGGGCTCTATTCCAACCTAGATAAAGCCCAAACGTCATTAAAAGTCTAACACAGTACAGTAGCGGTCTATCAGGGTTATAGTGCCAGACATGGACCTAGTCCCTCTTCCCACTCGGTTGTCAAACCTGAACACCGCCCTATTAGACAACGAATTGCTGGACCTTATGGTTCAATCAGCAATAATAAAGACGGACCCGCTCTCTCCGGGTTCCCTCAGCAGCATCTTCCTGGTCAGGAAAGTGGTGGCGGTTATCGCCCAATGGTAACTGAGAAATATCACCTACTTACTGAATACGGTGGCGGCACTCTGCAGAGCAGAGGAGTGGGGTTGGTTATCTACCTGGACGACCTACTCTTAATGGCTCGCCTGGCGAACGAACACGCCTCCCGGACAACTCCCAATAGATCACGGGGAGTCTATCCTCTCCCCATCTCAGGAGATAGAGTTTTTGGGGTTCTTGATGGACACCAACCTAGCGATCCTTCGACTACCCAGGACCAATCGGCCGCCATCTGCAAGAGATCAGTTTCGTGCTGGGCCAACAACGGGTGTCATCAAGCGGACTGGCTCGCCTGAGCGGCCTGTTATTGGCGTTAATCCAGGCCATTTTTCCAGTCTCTCTTCGCTATCGAGCCCTCCAGAGACTCAGAATCTGCGTCTTTGCTAGGAGCTTCACTGTGCAGACGAAGGCGCTTTGGACACAGAAGCCATGATTGAACTACGGTGGTGATTACGTCAGGCCGGCGAACGGAACGGCAAGACCACCTTCAACTCCACGACGGATTCGTCATAGCGCTGGATGCCAACCGCCTGGGCTGGGGTACTCGATGCGGTCCCTCGGCCACAGGAGGGACGTGGTCCACGGTGGAGTCTCTGCTGCACGTCAACACGTAGAGCTCGTGGCGACCTTCTTGCCATCAGGCTACTGCCACATAAGTCCTACTACGGTGTGTTCTTGCGTATGGACAACGTAACCGCTGTCCAGTACGGCCATCGCTTGGGGGGACCCAGAATCCTAGCGGATCTAGCAAGATCTCGGGCACTTCTGCCCGGAACGCAACATCGTTCCGGTTGCGGAATATACCCCAGGCACTTCCAATGTGGTGGCAGATTGGAATTTTTCGTTACCCGACCGATTCCAGCGATTGGCGACGGCGCCGGTCAGTGTTCCTGGCCCTCGCTCACTCTTGAGATCCTCTTCTCTCGTTTCAACCATCAGCTCCCGCATTACGAACCTGAGAGCATCCGTCGTGCGGGTCACTCCGCGGTGACCGACGCAACCATGGTTTCCCCTCCTTCTGGGGATGTCTGTGGATCTCCCCAGGTTGCTTCCTCACTCCCCTCAGCTCCTCGCCAGTCTGAATGGGGATCTGCACCCTCTACTCACGATGCACATCATACTTCTCCTCGCATGGTCGGCTTCGGGGTGCCGGTCGCGGACAGCGACCTTTCAGGTATGGCTAGGGATCTCCTTGCCTTGGCCTGGGCCTCGGGACTAGATCGGCATCTCGATCAGCCGGGGACTCTAGATTGGTTGGTGTGATCACCAACAGGTTGATCTCATGCAGGCGTCTGTCTGTAGGGACCAATTATCTGGTGGAATCTTTTGAACCTGGGAGGTCCTATAGCTCCCCTATCGTCTATCGTCTATCGCTCTGCGATCTCAATCTACCGCTTCCTTGTAGACTTGCTTCCGGTGGCTGACCATCCATGGTGTACCGACTTGGGAGAGCGTTGAGTTTCAACGCCCATCACGCCCAAAGTATCAGCACTCTTGGGATGTGACCGCAGGTCCTGACCACGCGCTCGGACTGGGGGGACAATATCACTCTGTCTTGAGGTTATTGTCTGTCAAGCTTACTGTCCTCTCGTGTCTGATTCCGTCAGACGTGTCTCGGGCGTCACGGCGTTGGGCATTCCAAGTGTCAGATCTCGCCTCGGAGAGTCAGTTTTTTCCGTCGTGCGTAGGACAGCGACGGGACTTCAATCGGTTCTCTACCCGTTCTTCCCCGCGCACCCACAACTGTGCGTACTCCGCTGTATACAAATTAAGAGTCCTTGACGGTCCCGCTGCGATCTTCGCTATTCTCCCAACTCCTCATTCCTACGTTGAACCTCAGTTCCGGATTCCTCGGCTACGCTAGCCAGAGGGGTACGGTAGGTCATGGAAATGGCAGGGTTTGACGTAACCCCGTTGTGTGCCCATCCCTCCTGTGGAGCGGTGACTACTAAGGTCATCACCCCGGTCGGTTTCCCTCTAAGACTTACGGCTAGCAACGGACTGGTCATCCCGATTGCATTCCGCCAATCTACTTTGGATGGGAGGAACACATATCTATGTCAAATTTGTAGTTGTTTTGTTTATTATCATTTATATATACATTGTTATAGCTTTGAACTTGCATAAGATATGAGCCTCCTGTCTGATGTATAATTCGAGATTTTCCTAGCTTGTGACGGAAAATATTAATTATATGAAGACAGGAGGCGAGTATCTTCCCTCCCGACCCAACCCTATCACGATGTTGTCTCTCTTGTTCTAGGCTGTTGAATCACACATCCCGCAAGTCGGAGGCTGATACGTCCCGGGAGTTCGGTTCTCACTATCCCCGTTGGGATTGATGTTCCCGTCTCGATCCATGGGTTTTAGTTCACCGCAGATGGAAAATGGGGTTCCTACTGCGTTCCAGATCTGGAGTCGGGATGCCGTTGACTGAATCCTGTACCGAAGTTCCAGTTTGCCAGGGCCCCGGTGTTTCGAACTGTTCGCTGTTCCAGGTTCCCTGCTGATTCGCCTCAAGAAAGAGGAAGGTTCTGGGGGAGGCAGCCCTTATATACCGGCTGTCCTGCCTCATGATTGGCAGACCCAGCCTGAGGGCTGCTGGGTATTGTAGTTTTTTCTGTTTTCTTTCAGTAAAACGTTTCTACTTGAAATCACTGAAAAAGTTATATTTCTGCTATGGGCATTATTAAAGAAAGATAATGCATAAGATACTCGCCTCCTGTCTTCATATAATTAATATTTTCCGTCACAAGCTAGGAAAATCTCGAATTATAGACCACCAGTGAGACAACAAAGCACTTTATACATACAGTCTCTATTTAAAATGGCAGTCTAACAAATTAAGCAAGCAGTCACATCGCTGCATACTGTTTTACCTCTGATGAAGCAGACAATAAACGTGAAACATGTCAAGAAATGTGGTACATACTGCAAGACTGGATAAAGCATAAAACACTAAGACCTATACACGTATGCATGTACCTTTAAGCTAATAGATTTACAAAGCTTTAACACCAGGATAAGGATCTTAATTTTCAGCCATGGGACTGTAGTTTTCAACTCTTTTTGCCCTAAGCCAAAAATGACTTGTTACTTTGTCGAAAGTAAAGCTCCTTATCCTGGTGTGTAAGCTTTGTGAATTGAGCCTGTTATAATTTGTACTAATTGCTTTTTTACTTTCAATAAATTTTTATTAGCAATATAAATAGACATATAAAACAAGCAAGGATTGTCATGCACATCTGAGCATAATAGATACACCTGGCCATATAAAGATAAAGAGAGACAAATCTAGTCCATCAGCATAGTCACAAAATACTTTCCAATAACAAAAGGTAAGTCAATATAGCTAAGCTCCATCTTCAAAACTCATTTGTATTTCTAAACAGGCCAAAATAGCTGTGCCAGATCTCCAGGCGATAAAAATAGAAAGGTGAGACTTAGAAAAGCAGAACTGAAATACCAAGAAAGAGAAAAGTAGGAAAGAGGAAGGGGTAATCGCATGGATGATGATGTAACCCATGATTCTGTAATACTCATAAGTCAATATGGCGTTAACGAGCTTACAGATTCCAGATTTTCCCAAATTATATCTGAGAGTCCTGGATTAGGCTAGCCAGTTTTTCATCTACGATCTATGAAACCTTTTGCTGTACCTGGGATATTGGGAGTGAAGTCTTCTCCCAGTACCTAGAAATGGTGAGCTTGGCAGCTAAAAGAAAAAACAATGCCAATCTCTGAGTAGCTTGAGGCTCATTCTAAATGGGTTCATTCAACAGTGGTACAACAGGAGATTGTGAAATGAACACTCCAGTCACCCATCTCAAGAGGGAAAGCACCTTATTTCAAAAGCCACCTAATCTGGGGCATTCCCACCAAACATGGAACATTGTGCCCTGCATGTGACACCCCCTAAAGCACAGTGGTAATACGTTTGGGTATAGTTTCAACAGACTTATTGATTACTAATTTTTTTTATATATATATATTTATATTTTATATCTACAGTATTTGTTGACCTATTTGTTTATCAGATAATATGGTTTCAATGTTTGACAATATAATTGACTGTAAATATATTCTTTGATTCTCATGCCGCGTACAAACGACATTTTCTGTGAAGTAAAAAACGACGTTTTTGAAACTTCAATTTTCAAAGACGAAGTTGCCTACACACCATCGTTTTCTCACAATGTTCTAGCAAAGCGAGGTTACGTTCCACCACGTTTTTCCATTGAAGCTTGCTTCATAAGTAGCTTCTGGGCATGCGCGGATGAAAAAACGTTGTTTTAAACGACGTTTTTGCTACACACGGTCAATTTCTGTGAAGTAAAAAGTGCACTTTTGAAAAACGACACATAAAATTGAAGCATGCTTCAATTTTTTTTGGTCGTTTTTTAGAAGACATAAAACGACGTTTTCCCCCACACACGGTCAATTAAAGTGACGTTTTTAAAAACGTCATTTTTTTCCATCACATAAAACGACCGTGTGTACGCGGCATCAGGCCAATGTTTTGTGGTTATTTAAAGTATACAGTATGTTACGCCAAATCTCTAAAATCCCATATAAGGTGTTAAATGTTAATGTACGTTCAACAGTCATTTTCAAAACAATGTAAAGAAATTACCTTTAAATATAACTAATATGACTTTCACAGTACCACCACAGTTAATTCAACTATAACAGTTTCAAAAGTTTTTTGTTTAGACTCAATTAAAATCACATAATAAAACATTCAATGCACATCTTCTTGCCATCACAGTATATTCATATACTATACATATGTCCTTTCATTTTCTATACAAGTGGTTCCAAGTGTGAAATTTCCACATTCAAGCGTTTCACAAGTCAAAGTCTGCTTCTTCAGAAAAAAAATATATTTTTTAATTTTTTGAAATCTCAACAAGAAGTGCATACATTAAAAACAGAGCACAGAGAAGATGCCTTCATCAAATGGTAAGTCCTCATACCAAGACACAGGCCAGAAGGAGAGAAGACACTAAGTACCAGAGTGGTAAAGCGGCAGGCAGAATGTTATCCAGTCTACTCCCACTAATAACCTCTAGAAGGTCTCATACGTCAAAAAGTGCCACATGGTGGATCCTAGACATGTGCATTCGTTTTAGTCCGAATGCATTTTCGTCCGAATTTCAGGTATTTTCGTTATCGTTTTAACAAACGATAACGAAAGCACAGAAAACGAAAACCGAAAGATCCGACATAAACAAATGCTTTATTTTCGTTTTCGTTGCGGTCCAATGTGCCTAACCTTAACTATATTAGTCCAATATTATTCTACATAAAGAGAAAAGATTTGACATAGAGAGAAAAGATTCGACATTATAGAGACATGAAGAAGTGTCGACATAGAGAGAAAAGATCGAGAAAAGATTTGACATAGAGAGACATGAAGATTCAATTTTTTTTTTTTTTTTAAGATTCTATCAAATCTTCATTTTTTTTTTTTTTTTTTTTAGAACATTCGACAGACACCATAAGCCTTCAATGACAGATTCGACATAGAGAGACATGAAGATTCGACATAGAGAGACATGAAGATTCAACATTTTTTTTAAAGATTCTGTCGAATCTTCTTTTTTTTTTACTTAGAACATTCGACAGACACCATAAGTCTTCAATGACAGATTCAACCTTAATTTAGATTTTCGGACGAATGCATTTTTTTAACGAAAAACAAAATAAATAAAAACGAATTTTGGGAGTAACTAAATAAATGTATTTTTCGGACGAAAACGAAAAAGAAATTACGAAGCAAAATATTTCAGTGTGCACATGTCTAGTGGATCCAAGGAGGGGGAACTTTTGATGTATACAGCAGATATAAAGTTTATAGCAGCAGAAATAAAGTTCTGATAATATAAAGAATTCCTAGAAGTTATATTTTGAATAAAGTTCCACAAAGTAAGTGTCAGGAACATGTGCGCTCCTGCTTCGTCATAACGGATGGTTCCAGCATCCTGGTTTTGGCTGCAGCATTCTATTTGTCTGTCTGTCCACCTGCAAGGTGATTGTTTGTGGCCAGTCTCTGGGTGGAGACCAATCCTGTTATAAGCTAGCCAAGCCTGCAGTTTCATGCTTGTGATAGAGTATGTAATACCTGCTCAAGCTGCCTGTTTGTCTACCCTGCTCTGCTAGATTGGATTTCCCTGTATATGAACTCTGCTTGCATTTTACCAGGACTATCATTGAACCATTCTGCCTGTCTGCCAACTGCAAGTACATGTTTGCTTAGCTCAGTTCACGCATGCCCTGGCATGGTGGCCAGGCACTATAGAAGTGTGTATAAGTCCTGGGGCAACCGAGTACAGGTAGGCCTGCTTGCCTTATGGGACAGGGGGCTGCTATAGGTGAAGAACACAGTAGTACATTTGGGGTAAGTGTGACAGTAAGCACTAACAAGCTTTGGGAGAGCTATTTGTTTACATAAATGGCAGGTGTTTGCAAGCTATGGCCATCATACACTGCTAAAATGATTTCCTCTTTTAAGTATAATTAACTTAATATATGTGCTGGTGTTTTTCTGTAAGGATCAGCATAATATTTCATTAAGAGTTACTTTAATAAGGCAGCTGAGACCCTGAATCTCATATTTTTTGGAAAATAAATTCACTTATTGCCTGCTAATTAGATTGACTTTCTGTTCATTCGGGTAAAGCACAAGGTCACTCATTTTGCTGATGAATTGTAATAGTCATCCAATTCCACATTGTGATCGGACCATGATGATTTTCATATCATAATTATCAGGCCAAGAAGTATGCAGCCTGCACTAAAACCCACATCTGCCTAGCCTACCTGGGCTGTATACCAAGTGACTAGATCACTGTTTATTTTGACATGAAATAGATTTCAAAATTGGTCAGTCTTTAGTTAAATGACCTCAGAGATAGTTACTGGGGGCCAGATTCACAGTGGAGATACGACGGCGTATCTGCTGATACGCCGTCGTATCTCTGTTTCTATCTATGCGACTGATTCATAGAATCAGTTACGCATAGATAGCCAGAAGATCCGACAGGTGTAATTGTTTTACACTGTCGCATCTTAGGATGCAGTACTGCGGCCGCCGCCGGGGGGAGTTTGCATAGTAAACCAGCGTCGGGTATGCAAATTAGGAGTTACGGCGATTCACGACGGATTTTCGCGTTCACTACGTCGCCGCTAGTCTAGTTTCCCGTCGCAAAGTTAGTCGTCGTTTTAGGTGCCCTAACTTTAGTCAGCAAGCGTATTGCTGTCTAAAGTATGGCCGTCGTTCCCGCGTCGAAATGTAAAAATCAACGTCGTTTGCGTAAGCCGTCCGGGAATACGGAATTGCGCTACGCGCGTCGCCATTTAAAAAACTTACGTCACGGCGCGCAATGCACGACGGGAGTTCGGAAACGGAGCATGAGCGGTAGGTCCGGCGCGCGAGCGCGCCTAATTTAAATGGCACACGCCCATTTAAATTGGCCCGCCTTGCGCCGGAGGCTTGCTGAATCAGGCACTTGCGATGAAATATTGAGGCGGTGTAACGTATACGATACGTTACGCCGCTGCTCTTCTATGTGAATCTGGCCCTATTTAACTCCACAGGTGTACTGGAAAAGTACGATCACGGGGAACGGTCATCAGTGACAGTGCCACTAGGCAAAATAGGGAATGCCTTGTTTACAAAGGCATTTCCCTGTTCTGCCCTTGCTGACCGCAATCGCGCTCGCGTGCCCGCTGGGCCGCAGAATTAAAGGGACATACCTGTACGCCAATCTGCCTGCCCGTGCCATGTTGTCGACGTACATAGTCGTGCGGTGGTCGGCAAGTGGTTAATACAAAACAAATTAACATGTCAGACACAATATTGTGTTGATGTTGCAAGATGTTGTCAATGTTGTCAATACAGAGCAAGTCAAACCACCACAGCAAGCAGAAATAGCAGCACAAATGCAACAGCCCGAGGTGAGCTCAGATAATACACAGCTCGAAGACATTAGAAGAAGTCAACGTACACGCACACTCACCGAAAAGAGTTAGGCCCCGTACACACGACCAAACATGTCTGCTGAAACTGGTCCGCGGGCCAGTTTCAGCAGACATGTTCGGTCGTGTGTCGGACCGAGCGGACAGAATTCCAGCAAACATTTGCCCGCCGGGCCTTTTCCCAGCGGACAAATATTCCTGGACTTGTTTTAAAACAGTCCGCTGGAATCCTGCCCGCTCGGACATGTTCGGTTGTCTGTACAAACCTACCGTACATGTCCGAGCGCCCGCCATCCCTCGCATGCGTCGAATGACTTTGACGCATGCGTGGAAGCATTTAACTGGCAGGCCCGCCCACGTCGCCGCGTCATCGTCGCGGCGACACCGCGGACACGCCCCGCGTATTGTTTACGCGCGGATTTCTGTACGATGGTTAGTACAGCCATCGTACAGAAATCCCCGGGCAGACATGTACGGTGAAAACGGTCCGGCGGACCGGTTTCATCGTACATGTTTGCCCGTGTGTACACGGCCTTAAGGACTGCAAGACGTTAAATTAAATTCTCTAATAAAGGATTTTGAACAGAAATATAAAAGATGGAAATATCATATCAATGGTTTGAAAAGTGGCCCTTAAGAAAAGTGATAATGCATAATTGATTATTGAAGTTGTGAGCACAATCAATGCCACTCAGTCAGAGATTGACCATATTTATGGTGACATAAGAAGCATCACAAGTCCTGAACCTTAAATTCGGAAATAATTTTTTGAAAAGGGTTCAACACTTTGTCATCGAAGGTCAAGAAGACATAACCTTCAGAGTCAGTGTTTAAAAACTACTGCGTCCAGCATCATTTCAGCAACCTCCAGTAAGTTAAAGTCTGTTTCTAAGATGTCCAGTCAGTCTCCTCACGAGTCACTGCAGAAAAAAACAAGAAGCAGTAGCTGAAGTAGCAACCGCACAAGAGGTGATTAAATGAAGACACGACATCAATATGAAAAATAAATTAGAAAACTTTAGGCAGAGGACGTGAGGTTAACAGCAGAGAGAGACGCCCAAGAAAGAGAATTAGAAGCAGAGAATGCAAGAAAAATAGCACAATTTATATCAGAAAGCACCAGCAGAAAAATTGGAAGAGAAGAAGAAAGAAGTGGAACAATTGAAGGCACAATGCAGCACAAGCAAGGCTACAAGTGTATGCTGGAAGCATCAAAAGCGAGGATGAAGAACAACGTTCTGCTTTTTTTCCTCAATGAACACAGGAAGGTCCTGTTTCTCAACTAAGTGCTCCTCCTACTCCTCAGCCAGTCCCGCTCACTAAAGTCACAGCTCCTTTAAACCAACCCTTTGTTACCCCTCAAAGGGTTCCAATTACCCAAGATCCTGGGCCAGATTCATGTAGAATCGTGGCGGCGTAACGTATCAATAGGATTCCAATTCCAGAACCTGTTTTCTTTGGAGGCCCTCTCAAGTATAATGACTGGAAGCCGTCTTTCCAGACATTAATTGACTGCAAGAACCTGCAAGCTTTTCTTTTTACGCAAGTAGATACGTTACACCGCCGCAATTTTTCATCGCAAGTGCCTGATTTACCAAGCACTTGCGTGAAAAATTACGCCGGTGGCCTCCGGCGTAAGCCCACGTAATTTAAAGGGGCGTGTGCCATTTAAATTAGGTGCGCTCCCGCGCCGGACCTACTGCGCATGCTCCGTTTCGAAATTCCCGCCGTGCTTTGGGCGAACTGACGTAATTTTTTCGATCGCGACGTGCGTAGCGTACTTCCGTATTCCCGGACGTCTTGCGCAAACGACGTGAAATTTTAAATTTCGACGCGGGAACAACGGCCATACTTTATACAGCAATACGTTTGCTGTGTAAAGTTAAGGCACCCAAAACGACGACTAACTTTGGGATGGGAAACTAGTAGGGTTGTCCCGATACCACTTTTTTAGGACCGAGTACAAGTACCGATACTTTTTTTCAAGTAGTCGCCGATACCGAATACCGATACTTTTTTTAAATGTGCCCCGAAATGCAGCCATGTCCCCCACATATGCAGCCATGTCCCTCTAGCCATGTCCCTCACATATGCAGCCATGTCCCTCTAGCCATGTCCCTCACATATGCAGCCATGTCCCTCACATATGCAGCCATGTCCCTCACATATGCAGCCATGTCCCTCACATATGCAGCCATGTCCCTCTAGCCATGTCCCTCACATATGCAGCCATGTCCCTCACATATGCAGCAATGTCCCTCTAGCCATTTCCCTCACATATGCAGCAATGTCCCTCTAGCCATGTCCCTCACATATGCAGCAATGTCCCTCTAGCCATGTCCCTCACATATGCAGCCATGTCCCTCTAGCCATGTCCCTCACATATGCAGCAATGTCCCTCTAGCCATGTCCCTCACATATGCAGCAATGTCCCTCTAGCCATGTCCCTCGATGCGGCGGCAGCGGCGGGAAAGTATTCTATTTAGGTATCGGGGGTATTTGCGCGAGTACGAGTACTCCCGCAAATACTCGGTATCGGTCCCGATACCGATACTGGTATCGGTATCTGGACAACCCTAGAAACTAGACTAGCGGCGACGTAGCGAACGCGAAAAACCGTCGTGGATCGCCGTAACTCCTAATTTGCATACCCGACGCTGGTTTAGGCGAACTCCCCCCAGCGGCGGCCGCGGTACTGCATCCTAAGATCCGACAGTGTAAAACAATTACACCTGTCGGATCTTAGGGATATCTATGCGTAACTGATTCTATGAATCAGTCGCATAGATACTCTGAGAGATACGACGGAGTATCTGAGATACTCCGTCGTATCTGAGATACTCCGTCGTATCTCCGCTGTGAATCTGGCCCCCTGTCCCTCAGTCAGCTATCAAGCTTCTAATGACCTTGTGAAAGCACTCACTGAAGCAATTACGGCCAATAGGATTCCAATTCCAGAACCTGTTTTCTTTGGAGACCCTCTCAAGTATAATGACTGGAAGCCGTCTTTCCAGACATTAATTGACTGCAAGAACCTGCAAGCTTTTCTTTTTACGCAAGTATGTAAGTGGCCCAGCAAAGAGAGCTATTGAAGGACGCTTCTTGGTTAGAAAAGAAACCACTTATCGGGCTGCCTGGACATACTTGACAGATTTGGAAAATCCTATTATGACAAAATACAAGCATGGTATAAGATTGCCACCAAGGACTGTAAAGATCTCCGTGAATTTGTAGATTTCATAAGCAGCGTTGAGTCAGCCATGCCTTATGTTCACGGTTTACAAACTCTAAATGACTGCGTTGAAAATCAAAGGATAGCAGCCAAGCTACCACAGAGGTTGAGTTGGAACAGAGCTGTAACCATGTTTCAAGCTGAATACAGAGCATTCCCTGATTTCAGGTACTTTGTTGAATTCCTTTACAAACAAGCTAGAATTGCATGCAACCCGATTACCTTGTGTGACAGGAAGTCAGGTAAATCTGTGGGTGTTGTCACAGACGGAACATACCTTTTTGCCTTGTTTAGACAATACACCAATCGTTATTAGGCGTCGGCTGGAAAATGTAGCCAAGAAGGCTAAGGGTCGTTGGAGGACTCCAGTTGTTCAGAGTGAGGCAATTAAGGCCTCTATAAGAAGTCCAAAGGATTACCACTAATTGGCTGGATCACTCCTAAGGCTGTGTGAGTAGGAGAGCAGTGCCAGAAGGTCTTCTGTGGAGGTGAGGAGAGGATTGATTTTTTCTGCGTGAAACAAAATCAAAAGACTATTGTTTTGTGCTGTATGACCAGCACTGTCTACCCAGCAGTAGGCTGTGTTAGACTTCATAGATAGGTTCCTGTGTGGAAGGTAGACGCCCAAAGTGGCTAGGAGTTATTTTATGTTTGATTTTGTTTATGCTGTTTGGATGCTTGCAATTGTTTTCCAGCAAGATGGAAAAATAAACCAGAAACGTTGTTTTCAACCTTCTTCGACTGCCAGTCTGTATAAATTCAGTGTGCGGTGAACCCATCCAAGGGGTCACACACCCCGCTACCGAGCTAACCCCTCACACTTGCTGCAAGCAATAAAGCCAACAGAACAAGAAAGATCTAAGCAAACAGATAAAAATAATTTTAAGTCTCAACGCAATCACAGTTCAACCACCAAAACCTTTAATACTAGTTCTAGTGAAAGGACTAGCATCATGTGTGCCTTTTGTAAGAGACATGGCCACACTCTTCATAAGTGTCACAAACTTATGCAAAGACCAGTGGAAGAAAGAGTGACATTTGTACAGTAAAAGATTTTGTGCTTAAAATCGGTCATAACTCCAAAATGTGCTCCTCCAGAAGTGTGTGTGCGATAAATATGAAAGGCGTCACCCAATATGCCTATATCAAGATCGGGAGAATAAAGATCAAGAACAAAAAGTCAGAACCAATCCAGAGCAGACAAGGGCCAATCATGGACCCGCAGAAAGTACAGCTGATTCACAGAAAATCACAGAGTCTATGCAAGTGACTTCCAACAGAGTTGTCCAAGAAAGTAATAACACTCATATCTCATCAATTCCAGTATATGTCTGAACAATAACTGAACCAACGAAATTAATTCTAGTATACACTTTGCTTGACACCCAGAGTGACACTACTTTCATCCTAAAAGATACAAATAAAATACTTGATATTAAAAGAGACAGTCAAACTCAAAATTTCTACCATAACTTTTAAAACAAAGGTTGTGTCCAGCCAGAAATTGATTGGTGAGTGAGTGAGTGAGAAACTTATATAGCAAAACACAAGCGAACTGAATCGCCTCTGGGAAATAAAAATTGAACTTCCAACATCTTATACCAGAGACTACATACCTGCCAATAGATCCCATATACCTACATGTGACACTGCAAGGAACTTGCCCCATCTAGAACACCTAGATCATTTTACATCAGTTTTAATATCAGTTTTTATTTCGGTTCAGTTTTTCATCAGTTTTTACATTCGTTTTTTACATCAACTTGCTGGACTCCTTCATGCAGAACTCCACTCTCTCAATCAACATTAATTATTTTTAATCCTTATGCTGCTAGCATTAATAAATGGATAGGAAAGTATATTATATATGTTTGGTTTAAAAAAAAAAATCTTCAGTTACTTCTTGGTTTCCATTCCTAGGCAAATTATGTCATACATCCCAGGAGTCTTAAGTAGGAGACTTACGCCGGTCGTATCTTAGCAACATTTAAGCGCATCTCAGTTTGAGCATACGCTTAAAGTTGCGACGGCGGGGATTCGGACTTACGACGGCGTATCTACTGATACGCCCGTCGTAACTCCATGTGAATCCACCCCTATATATTTTCTGAAAGCAGACACCCTAGAAAATAAATTTGTGGTAGTTCCATTTTTATATGTCAAATGATATTAGCACAACAGTTTATGTAATGTTTGTTCATTTACTTCCATTTTTTTTAAATGGAACAAAAATAGAGACTTGTCACCTTTAAAAAAATGAACCTGAAAGAAGGTGGATGTCCATTTACATCGGTTTCCCTATAGGAGTGCATTGATGTCTGTTTTTCATCCATCAACGGAACACCAGTGTGAAAGGAACCTAAATTACAAACTTTAAATAAACATTAAATTGTATTGTTTCAGAGACAAACGACAGACATATTGTATAGTATGTAAGCACTTTTACAAGGTTGCAATTATGAGGGAAAAAGCAAGTAGGGTTATAACTAAGGAATCAAAATCAGAGTATATTATTCCACAGGAAAAAATTACAGAAATATTGCACAGACTCAATGCACATTATGTAAGCAGCTTTAGTAGGCCACAGTTTAGGAGGAAGTAATCAACATTAGAGTGTATTATTTCACTGGAAAAAGCCAGCATTATTGTACTTACTCTATGCGTGTAAGCATTTTTAATAGGTTGCAGTTTCAATGAAAGTCAGCATAGAAGTTTTAATATAGAGGCCAAAACAAAGTTTATATATTTTTTTTAAAAAGCCACAATAATTGCAGTGACTGGATGCACAAGTAAACAGCTTTAGTTGGTCACAGTTTCAGAGGTAGATACCAGACAAGTTTTAATCAATACATCAACATTAGAATATATTTTTTTACTGAAGAAAAAGCCCCCCAAAAATTGTACAGTCAATGGACACAATGTCAACAGCTTTGAGGGAAAGGCCAAGCAAGTTTTCATTAAAAAAAATAAAAATAAACTGAGTGTATTATTTAAAAAACAGACTAAAATACTGCACAGACTTTATGCAGACTTTAGTAGGAACCAGGTTTGAGAAGGAGAGGCCAAACAGGTTTTATTGGCACACTACAATTTAGATTTCTTGAATAAAACCTTCTCAAATCTGGTGCCTACTAAAGTCTCAGAAATCTGTGAATGAATGAACTACAAATCCCATCTGCCACTGCAGCAATTGGACTCATAAGTTCTCAATGGAATACAAGTGCAGTGGTCACCGAACACATATCCCATTGAAATTTCTTCCAAATCTCTAACTGATTACCTCATTACAGACAGGGAGCTGGAGGCAGAGTCTTCAGAAGCCAGGCATAGCTCATGCGATCCACTGATCATGGTTACAATGCTGTGCAGACTCATTTGCAAAAAATAACAAAAACACATTTTTTTCAGCAACAATATGTGCATTTTTTTTTTTTTTTTAAAGGTGGACTGAGGGGCAGATCCACAAAGCGAGTACGCCGGCGTATCTACTGATACGCCGGCGTACTTTCAAATTTCCTGCGTCGTATCTTTGTTTTGAATCCTCAAAACAAGATACGACGGCATCTGGGTTAGATCCGACAGGCATACGTCTTCGTACGCCTTCGGATCTAAGATGCAATTCTTCCTCGTCCGCTGGGTGGCGTTCCCGTCGTAATCCGCGTCGAGTATGCAAATTAGCTATTTCCGACGATCCACGAACGTACGAGCGGCCGGCGCATTCTTTTACGTCGTCTCTAGTCGGCTTTTTCCGGCGTATAGTTAAAGCTGCTGTTTCGTGGCGTATAGTTAAACCTGCTATGTTAAGTATGGCCGTCGTTCCCGCGTTTAATTTGATTTTTTTTTTCGTTTGCGTAAGTCGTCCGTGAATCGCGGGATGGACGTAATTTACGTCCAAGTCAAAACAATGACGTCCTTGCGACGTCATTTCGTGCAATGCACGGCGGGAAATTTAGGGACGGCGCATGCGCAGGTCGTTTGGCGCGGGGACGCGCTTCATTTAAATGAAACACGCCCCCGTCCCGCCCAATTTGAATTCCGCGCCCTTACGCCGCGAGAGATACACTATGCCGCAACTTACGGCGCAAATTCTTTCTGGATTCGAACCAAAGAGAAGTAAGTTACGGCGGCATAGCGTATCTCAGATACGCTGCCTCGCGGGCAGATCTTTGTGGATCTGCCCCTGAGCTTTTAAGCACTCTTACTAGGCTGCATTTTAAACAGTACCCACACCAACCAGCTTTTTATTTAAAAAAAATCAGCATTAAAAAGTTTTTATTTCACTGAAAAAAAGACAGTAAAATATTGTAGTGACTCCATGCACTGTATTTATGCACTTTTACTAACACGTAACCCCACCCCCTTTTCATTTTTTTTTTAAATGTAACTGAAAGTAAAAAAATATATAAAAAAAGGAAGGAAGGGACTCAGAAGATAAACTGAAGTTGATGCTGACACACACAAAAAGTTATCTGTCCTTATATACTCCAAGTGCCCATACCACGCACACTAACTGTAAATATAGGAATTTTCAGCGCCACTGTTAAGGAAGGCAGAAACATTTATCCCCACACATACTTTGTTTTCTACCCCTATATGCTTCAACATTAGTTGCACAACTGTCAGAAACATTCATGCAAGTTGAACTAAATGTCCCATATTTTTAGTAAAATAATGCTTGTATCATCAGCTCCATCTAGTGGCTAAAAGGCGGTATATTTTTCTCAATTCGATATTTCCAAAAACTCTACTGCATTTTGACCACCAGATAGAGCTTATGGTACAGACATTACATTTACAAAAAATTAACCCCATAGTATACACACTCACCGGCCACAATATTAGGTACACCTGTTCAATTGCTTGGTAATACAAATTGCTAATCAGCCAATCACATGGCAGCAACTCCATGCATGTTGGCATCTAGACGTGGTGAAGACGACTTACTGAAGTTCAAACTGAACATCAGAATGGAAAAGAAAGGAAATTTAAGTGACTTTGAACGTGGCATGGTTGTTGGTGACAAACAGACTGGTTTGAGTATTTCAAAAACTGCTGATCTATGGAGATTTTCACAAACAGCCATCTCTAAGGTTTACAGAGAATGGTGTAAAAAAGAGAAAATATCCAGTGAGTGGCAGTTATGTGGACAAAAATGTCTTGTTGATGTCAGAGGTCAGAGGAGAATAAGCAGACTGGTTTGAGATGATAGAAAGGCAACAGTAACTCACATAACCACTCGTTACAACCAAGGTATGCAGAATACCATCTCTGAATGCACAACATACGGAAACTTGAAGCAGATGGGCTACAGCAGCAGAAGATCACACTGGGTGCCACTCCTGTAAGCTAAGAACAGGAAACTGAGGATACAATTCGCACAGGCTCACCAACATTGTACAATAGAAGATTGAAAATACATTGCCTGGTGTGATGAGTCCTCGATTTCAGCTGAGATATTCAGATGGTCGGGTCAGAATTTGGTGTAAATAACATGAAAGCATGGATCCAACCTGCCTTGTATCAATGGTTGCGCCTGGTGGTGGTGGTGTAATTTGGACGGATATTTTCTTGGCACACTTTGGGCCCCTTAGTACCAATTGAGCATTGTTTAAACGGCACGGTCAGTATTGTTGCTGACCATGTCCATCCTTTTATGACTAAAGTGTACCCATCTTCTAATGGCTACTTCCAGCAGGATAATGCACAGTGTCACAAAGATCAAATCATCTCACCACTGTTTTTCTGAATATGGTCATTTGGCCTCCAGAGTTACCAGATCTCAATTCAATAGACCACCTTTGGGGTGGGGTGGAAAGGGAGATTCGCATCATGAATGTGCAACAGACAAATCTGCAGCAACTGCGTGATTCTATCATGTCAGTATGAACCAAAATCTGAGGAATGTCTCCAATACCTTGTTGAACCTATGCCTAGGCATTTCTGAAGGCAAAAGGGGGTCCAACCCCATACTGGCAAGGTGTACCTAATAAAGTGGCCAATAAGTGTATATTAGGTAAAAGGAGTTGGCACATAAAAAATCTCTATGATTGGCCTTTATAAGCCACCTTGTTCTTCCATATTTATTGAGCCTAGAAATTAGTTTATAATCCCTCTTTCTACCCTAAAACAAATTCTAACCCTTAAAGTGTTTGTAAACCTTAAAATAAAAAATAATGGATCTGTCTCTTTAATGTATTGCTATTTGTTAAATGCTAACATTATATTAATTCTGCTAGAAGTTATTTGTGATTACCTGGTTGATCCTGCCGGTTCTTTTTATCCTGTTAAAAAGCTGACCACAAAGCAGATCCATGCTAGCGTGGTCAGTTTACGTCATCTGTCATCACGCCTTTGGATAAAAGCATGCTGTACACTTGCACAGTGTGCTTGGATCTTCCGTGGTCTGGTTAAAGCCACGCCCCCCCTCCGCCCATCCCTCCTCCATTGATTGCCAGTGACGTCACTGGACTTTGCTGGGGAAAGTGACACAATGCCGCCGGGTATGATCGCATTTCATCACCTTGGAAGCAATGAAACCCGGCTTCATTACATCACTTCCTGCAATGAAGTCTGGCCCGTCTGTGTAACCTCCTACCTGCAGGTCTGTGAATTGCAGATCTGTGTGCAGGGCGGTTATGTGATCTGCATATTAATGGCATAATAAAGAGCTATAAGCAAGTTTTTTTTGTTTTTTTTAATGCAAGCCAGCATTTTTATAATGTGTGATAGCATTTCTTCAAAAATGCCTTTCAGAGTAAGTAACTTTACAGCCACTTTAACCACTTAAAGGAGTTGTAAAGGTAAAAGTTTTTTTACCTTAATGCATCCTATGCATTAAGGTAAAAAAACATCTGACAGCACCGCCCCCCCCCCCCCCCCCCGAGCCCCCGTTTTACTTACCTCACCGTTCGAAAGTCCCGGGCGCGTGCTTGTCATCCTGCTCGGTTCCTAGCCTGGCCGTTGATTGGCTAGGCTGGGCGGATTGATAGCAGCGCAGCCATTGGCTGGCGCTGCTGTCAATCACAGCGGATGACGCGACGCGCCGGGGGGCGGGGCCGAGTGATACAGTCGGCGGCTATGGCCACTGCTGTATCACGGGAGCGCGCTCGCAAAAGCTTTCCACCATGCGAGGGAGCTCGCATGAACGTGGAAAGCTTTTGCGAGGAGGAGCCGAGACAGCCGCCGAGGGACCCCAGAAGACACGGATCCGGGTCACTCTGTGCAAAACGATCTGCACAGCGGAGGTAAGTAAAACATGTATGTTATTAAAAAAAAAAAAAAATTGTACCTTTAGTGTTCCTTTAAGGACCGAGTCTGTTTTTCAGACTCAGTGTTTACAAGTTAAAAACATTTTTTTTGCTAGAAAATTACTTAGAACCCCAAACATTATAATTTTTTTTTCTAACACCCTAGAGAATAAAATGGCAGTCATTGCAATACTATATGTCACATCGTATTTGCGCAGCAATCTTACAAGCACACTTTTTTGGGGAAAAAAAACACTTTTTTGAATTAAAAACTAAGGCCCCGTACACACGATAGAATCCATCCGCAGATAAATCCCAGCAAATGGGTTTCTGCGGATAGATCCTATGGTGTGTACACGCCAGCGGATCTTTTTCCGCGGATAAATCTCCCCTGGGATGGATTCCAGCAGATCGGATATTTGCTGACATGCACAACAAATCCATCTGCTGGAATCCATCCCAACGGATGGATCCGCTCGTCTGTACAGACTCACCGGATCCATCCGTCCAAAGGGATTCCCCGCACGCGTCGTAATGATTTGACGCATGCGTGGAATTCCTTATATGACAGCGTCGCGCCCGTCGCCGCGTCATAATCGCGGCGACGGCGCAACACGTCATCACCAGAGGATTTCCGCGCGGATTTCAATGCGATGGTGTGTACACGCCATTGCATAGAAATCTGCTGAAATCCTCGAGAGGATTTATCCGCGGAAACGGTCCGCTGGACCGTATCTGCGGATAAATTCTCTCGTGTGTATGGGGCCTAAGACAACAGTAAAGTTAGCCAAATTTTTTTTTATTTTGTGAAAGATAATGTTACGCTGAGTAAATTGATACCCAACATGTCACGCTTCAATATTACATCCACTCGTGGAATGGAGTCAAACTTTTACCCTTAAAAATTTCCATAGGCGACGTTTAAACAATTGCATATTTTGCATATTTTAAGTTACAGAGGGGTCTAGGGATAGAATTATTGCTCTCACTCTGACAATCACGGAGATACCTCACATGTGTGGTTTGAACACCATTTTCATCAGGTCGGGGTGCTTTAAAAAAAATATATTTTTCTTATTTATTTTACCTAATTTTTTTGATTTTAACACTGGGTCACTTTTATTCCTATTACAAGGAATGTAAACATCCCTTGTAATAGAAACAAGCATGACAGGTCCTCTTAAATATGAGATTTGGGGTCAAAAAGACCTCAGATCTAATATTTGGATTTAAATGTTGTCATTTGACAACAAAAAAATGTCCTTTAAGATGTATGACATAGGCCATCTTCCCCTCACTCATCTCCATACACAGGCAGGGACAGGACTGAATCGCCTTTGCCGCTGCCGACGGCTCCGGTAAGTGGCAGAGGGCACCAGAGAACAGCGGGAGGGGGGCCCCGCCGCCGATAAAAGTGATCTTGTGGCGTATCCACTGCAGAGACCACTTTTATCTTGTAGCGGACCACCCACTGAAGAAGAAGATACCAGGGTTATGGTAGCTAGCTGCTACCATAACAACAGTATTCCACATCAAATAGATCACGTATAACGATGGTGAAAAGGGCCTTCCCCAAACTGTTGCCACAAAGTTGGAAGCACACATTTGCCTAAAATTATATAGAACTAGCTGAATACCCGGCGTTGCCCGGTCTTCCTATCTTAACCTTTTGGGGAGGAAAATCATAGTAATATAAATATACCCATCTTTTATATAAGGGTGTAGGTAAGGGTTAATTTAACTGTCATATATTTTTATTTGGCATATAAGTAATATGTGTACCAGGTATTATTGAACTATCTCCAGGCGTACAGAAGTTATGTGGGAACATACATTTCCCATTGATTTGCATGGGTCTTTAAACAAAAACCCAGACCCTCACAAATGGGGGTAGTTAAGGGATAAATTAACTATCCTATAGTTTAAGTGGACATATAAGTAACATGTGACCAAGTGTTATCGAAATATCTACAGCCGTTTGGAAGTTATGAAGTAGCATGTATTTCCCATAGAGTTGAATGGGACTTTAAAGGAAAACCCCGGCCATGGCAAATGGGGATGGGTAAGGGTTAAACCACCTATCCTATGTTTGTTGCTGACATATAAGTAACATGTGTGCCAAGTTTCATGTTAATATCTTTAGCCGTTTGGACGTGATGCTGGAACATGAAGTAACATGTATTTCCCATAGAGTTGAATGGGACTTTAAAGAAAAACCCCGACCATGGCAAATGGGGGTGGGTAAGGGTTAAACCACCTATCCTATGTTTGTTGCTGACATATAAGTAACATGTGTGCCAAGTTTTATGTTAATATCTTTAGCCGTTTGGACGTGATGCTGGAACATACATACACACACACGTTGAGTTTTATATATATATAGATTAACGGTTCCCTGTCTTTGTAGCTAAAAACTTTTTACTGCAAACACTGGAAGCTCAATAATATGGAGAGGCATCCTTATACAGTACTTTTGGCCATATATAGTGCTGTGAAAACGTATTTGCCCCTTCCGGATTTTTTATTTTTTTGGCATATTTCTCACACTTAAATGATTCAGATCATCAAACAAATTTTAATATTACATAGATAACCCGAGTAAATCCAAGATGCAGATTTTAAATTATTATTTATTAGGGGTATTATGGGAAAAAGGCTGTTTAAACTTGACTGGCCATATGTAAAAAAGTAATTGCCCCCTCCCATGCTGATTCATGAATGAACTGTGATTACCCACAATTTTTTGGAAAGCGGAGTTAAATTTCACTTGCCATACCCAGGCCTAATTACTGCCAGACCTGTTGAATCAAGAAATTACATAAATAGAAGCTGTCTGACAAAGGAAAGCACGCTAACAGATCACAAAAGCCACAGATTAGAAACAAAGTTTTGTAAATGTATCGTTCTAGGAAGGGTTTCAAAGCCATTTCTAATGTCGCGTACACACGACCGTTTTTCGGGTTGTAAAAAATTAAGTTTTTTTTTTTAATGTCATTAAAAATGATCGTGTGTGGGCTTCAGAGCATTTTTCAGGTTCTGAAAAACGGGCAATTTTATTTTTCAATTTTCTCTATTTTTTCACGAAATTTTTAACGTTGTCAATTTTCGGGTTGTAAAAAATGGTCGTGTGTGGGCTTTACAACGTGAAAAACCTGTGCATGCTCAGAAGCAAGTTATGATACGGGAGCGCTCGTTCTGGTAAAACTACAGTTCGTAATGGAGTAAGCACATTCATCACACTATAACAGATAGAAAAGCGCAAATCGTCTTTTACTAACACGAAATCAGCTAAAGCAGCCCAAAGGTTGGCGTCATCCGAATGGAACTTCCCCTTTATAGTACCGTCGTACGTGTTGTACGCCACCGCGCTTTGCTAGAGCATTTTTTTTTCACGATCGTGTGTAGGCAAGGCCGTTTTAATGATTAAGTTGAAAAAAACATTGTTTTTTCTAGAGCCTGAAAAACGCAGTTTTTTACAACCCGAAAAATTATCGTTTGTACGCGGCATAAGGCTTTGAAACTCCAGTAAACCATGGGGCGAGCCATTATCCACAAATGGAGATAACTTGGAACAGTGGTGAGCCTACAAAAATTACTCCAAGAGCATGACGACGACTCATCCAGGAGGTCATAAAAGAAACCAGAACAAGATCCAAAGAACTGCAGTCCTCCCTTGCCTCAGGTAAGATCAGTGTTCATGATTTACCAATAAGAAAGAGACTGTGCAAAAATGACATCCATGGGAGAGTTCCAAGGCCAAAGCCACTGCTGACTAAAAAGAACACAAAGGCTCACCAAAGAAATACCAAAAAATTACCAAAAAAATCTTAATTACCCTCAAGACTTTTAGGCAAATATTCTGTGGACTAACAAATTTTACTTTTTGGAAGGTGTGCGTCCCGTTACATCTGGCATAAAACTTATACAGCATTTCATACCAAAGAACATCATACCAACAGTCAGACATGGTTGTGGTAGTGTGATGGTCTGGGGCTGCTTTGCAGCTTCAGGACCTGGAAGACTTGCTATAATTGATGGAGCCATGATGAATTCTGAGCTCTACCAGAAAATCCTAAAAGAGAATGTCCGGCCATCAGTTTGTGATCTCAAGCTCAAGTGCACTTGGGTTATGCAGCAGGACAATGATCCGAAACACAACAGCAAGTCCACCTACAAATGGTTTAAACAAAGCAAAATTTTGTTTGGAAATGGTCTAGTCAAAGCCCAGACTTAAATCCAATTGAGATGCTGTTCATGCTGGAAAACCCTCCAATGTGCCTGAATTAAAAAAATTCTGCAAAGAGTGATCCAAAATTGCTCCACAGCAATGTGAAAGACTCATTGCCAGTTATAGCAAATGCTTGATTGCAGTTGTTGCCGTCAAGGGTGGCACAATCAGTTCTTAGGTTTAGGGAGCAATTACTTTTTCAAATAAAGCCAGGCGGGTTTGGAAAACTTTCTTGCATTAATAAACAAAACCGTAATTTAAAAATTGCATTTTGTATTTACGCGAGTAATCTTTGTATAATGATAACATTTGTTGATGATCTGAGTCATTTAAGTGTGACAAATATGCAAAAAAATACAGAAAGGGGGCAAATACTTTTTCACAGCATTATAGTTCGTGTTTTTGTGTTTACTGTAGTTATAGGATCATTCTCATTAAATGATTATCCTCATCATAAATTTGAGTGTCAAACTTGTCCATACTGTCATATATTGATTTTCAAATTCAGAAAAATACTACTGAATATTTTAATAACATTTTGGAGGAAATTTTGCACACATGCATTTCACTCTTGCTGCTGACAGGCAGATAGTGTAGCACCCTCTAGCTAGTTTGCTAGTTTTATATAGTTAGCTTTAGTGTAGGTAAATTGGATTGGCTGAGAGCCAGGCCTGGGTTGAATCTGGGTCAGGGTTTAGTGGCTCAGGGAGGCTGGATGACTCAGCAAGCATCATCACTGGTGTCTCCCCTATTTTCTGAAACCTTGGAGAAGCTTCCAGATGTAGTGGGGGGAGGCTAGGAGGAGCTGTTTGGCATATTTTTTAGGGCCAGACCCAATCCCCAGCAAATGGGCTGGCAGGGGGCAAGCCACCTCATAAATGAGTCATGCCAGCAGAGCCAGTCTGATGGGAGATGGAGATAGAGTGTTGAGGAGGCAGTCAGAGGCCCTCACAGGTCACCCCCTAGTCTAAGGGGTGGTGCTGGGATCAGTGACCACAAAGTGGAACTGCTGGGAAAATGTGAGTTGTGTCACCCTATCTCCAAGTATAGGGGCTGCGAGTCCCTGCCTGTAATGGGTTTTAGCTACAAAGTTACTACTGGGTGCCATAGCTGAGTTCTGTAAGCAAGTGAGTGCTGGAGTAAGCAAGGGAGTGTATATAGACTGTATTTAAGAGAAGTTGCACCTGAAGTTTGTTTGGCGTCAAGTGGGCCTCCCATAATTCCCAATCCCCACCCAAGTTCTAATCCCTCAATAACAAAACAAAGTACTTGACTGTTTTCTGACTGTGAAATGACTGCGAAAATTTGGTGTGCCTGCAGAGTGGTGGATCCCAGTTATTTGTGGCTCCTTAGGAGGTGCGCTACAATAGTTTCAGGGCTGCAGATAACATTGGGGTCACAGCTGTGTGATTTGTCTCACATTTATATGATACAATTTCAAATTGTTTTACAAATTAAAGAAACTTAATGAGAAAAGTGACAGTCCCTTAAAAGTCCCTCTTCAGCACACCTATTCTAATTTCCCCTGTGCTCCCCCAATCCTCTGTTCTCCTGCTAGAGCTTGGAGTCAAACCACTTGTGAGCTTTTAAGTGTCAGATGTTACACTCCGATTGATGATGTCCTCTTCACATGACAGTGTTCGGGCCATGCGATTGGCTGCTTTGGCCCAAGCACTGAATCCTAGGACGTGGTCAACAGATCAACGGGAGCATAGTAAGATATTAGTGGGTCAGGGGGTGAGCCTTCAGGACAACTTGTCACTTTACCTTTGAGTTGGCAAATACTCTTTCTTTTATTTACCAACAGAAACATTCAGCTATGGTAGCTATGTGTTGATTTAAAAAAAACATTCCCCTTTTAAACATCAATTATTAAAGCAGTGCTCCACCCTAAAGGGGAAGCTCTGCTTGTCTGTCTCCCAACCCCCCCCCCCCCCCGCTGCCACATTTGGCATCTTTGGGGGGGAATGGGTGCCACGGAGAAATGAGCCAAAATGGCATAATATTAAAAGTCAGCAACTACAGTATTTGTAGCTACTGATTTTTAACTTTTTTTTGGGGGGGGGGGGGAGCCTGGAAATTATGGAAATGAGAGACTGTGATCTAGCTGGGCACACAATGAAATACAAAACCCATTAAACAGCCAATTCCTGGCCCTGTGTGTTTTTACAGATTTCTGAACTACGCTTGGTAACATCGCCTTTTTTTCCGATCCAATTTGTTCCATTGCATTCTTTTCCTCCTTATGTTCTGTACCTTGACCATGTTATTTCTCCTGGGGAATTCACTGTTTTACAAATGCCAATTAAATAATAAGGCATTCTGCATAAATCTTTCAGCAATGACTGTGAAAGGCAGTTTAATGGCGTTGTAACGTTTTACATGCTTTTTATAGACATTACAAGGGGACAATTTTTCACCTAATAGCCCTGAAAGCTACTTTAACAAGAATTGTCGGGGGCTGTTGCTCTACATTAAAGGCATGAAATAGTCTTGAGCTGACAGCCCAATAATCACAACACATAATGTGGGATTCACACAGACATAAAACAGCAAGGCTGCAAATGCTAGCGACCATTACAATATTATTACTGCCACACATTCGAATGTCAGCAACAGGAGAGCTTAACAATGTCAGCATTCAGTCAATGTCAAATACACTGAGATGTAGATAGAAGTAAGGAATAGCAGCCTGAAATGTAAATATTCCAGAGAAAAGCTGTCACAGTGGATTTAACTCTTGCATGCCAAAACTTATATCAACAGATTAAAAGTCTACATATATGTTATTCCATGCAAAACAGTAACTATCCCCCCTTCCCTTTTTTTTTTCTCCCCCCCCCCCCACTTCCCCCCTTCCCTCTTTCCCCTTTTCTCTTGGTTGGGTTTTGTTTTGTACACCGGTCTCTGTGTCATGACCGGTAACTGTTGGTCGCGTTTGTGGCCTGTTATTGTATATGTGTCTTGAAAAATTCAATAAAAATAATAAAAAAAAAAAAAAACCAGTAACTATGGTTTTGGGTGCATTAAGCACGGATGTTTTTCTGTTTTAACTCTGGACCCGTCCCCACAGTAATATCATACTGACATCATGACTTATGCCTCGTACACACGATCAGGCTTTTGCCCGACCAATCACATCGGAATTCTGATGGTATTAGCCCAAATATGGGCAGTAATGTCATGGGGAACCCCTTCCCCAGAGTTCCCTGGGCACTTAAAGAGGAACTAAACCTTCTTATCCTTTTCAGTCAAGGAAGCTGGCATCTTAACTTCTTTTTGATCTGTAACTGCCATGTGAACAATTATGACTCCAGCCATTTGATAGTTTGACAGTTTGGTTGAGTGCACAAGCATTTGTGACAGTTAGCATTCCCGGCATGCCAGGGATGTAACTGTTTTTTGAAACCATTAAATCAAAGGGTTTAGTTACGCTTTAAAACCAGTGGCAGGAAATTCCATAGTGTTCAATCGGGTTTGAGCAGGAGGGGCCTTGTGCAGCTTTTTCTCTACCCTAGTAACACTGGAAATACATCACATGATTTACAAAGTTAAATAATAGTTAAGATAAAACAATAAAAATTTTTTTACATGTAAATATGTTTTTCATACTTTAATTGCCTTCATGTACAATACCAGTGAACTGGTTAGGAGTCAAAGAGATTCCTAGAACCAGTTCAATACAGAGAGAGAAAACCACTTACTTGCCCCACATTTTGGGGGCAGGTAAGAGGTACATTAACCCACTTTCTACCCCCTCCTGTTCACATGGGGTGCCAACGACTGGGTGCCCTTCAGCACCAGGCACCAATGCTTTGGGAGGAGGGCCCCTATTTTTTGAGGGAGCCCCATTTCACAGCTCTCCCCAGAAAACTGAGCTAGTATCCAAAAAGCAGATGGGCCTTGCTATGAGAATATCATAGCAAAATGTCTGATGTGCTGGACATTAGCTGTGAAAGGGATGGGACACAAAAAATTTTTTTTAGAAAATGTATTAAAAAATACATTCTGCTGGGATTTACAATCCACAGTGTTGAAATGTTTTTATGCACAGTTTACATGTTTTTTAGCATTATGGACAACGATTGCCAGTAGATGAAAGAGAGAGCCCAAAGACTCCAACAAAGATTCATCCACAAATACGAAAATACCATCTATCTATCTATCTATCTATCTATCTATCTATCTATCTATCTATCTATCTATCTATCTATCTATCTATCTATCTATCTATCTATCTATCTATCAATCTATCTACCTCTATCATATGTTATTTGTAGGGATGTCCCGATACCGATACTAGTATCGGTACCGATACCAAGCATTTCCCCGAGTACTTGTACTCGGGGGAAATGCTCCGATGCCTCAGCCGATACCTGGGCAGGAAGGGGAGTTACAAGTTTTCTCCCCCCGTGCTGTCTTTCCCTCGTGCTCCGTGCTGTCTTTCCCCCGTGCTGTCCTCATTTTCCCCCGTGTTCCGTGCTGTCCTCTCTTTCCCCCGTTTTCCGTACTGTCCTCTCTTTCCCCCGTGTTCCGTGCTGTCCTCTCTTTCCCCCGTGTTCCGTGCTGTCCTCTCTTTCCCCAGTGTTCCGTGCTGTCCTCTCTTTCCCCCGCATTCCGTGCTGTCCTCTCTCCCCCCTCAATTTGTCAGGATGGATAGCGAAGGTAGGAGCCGGTTCCTACCTTTTCAGAATGAACAGAGTCAGTGATCACTGACTCTGTCCATTCATATAACTGAGCATCGTAACCTGTGTTTACGATGCTTCAGTTTATGAATGGAGAGGAGCTTCCCTCCATTCATTTCAGCTGAGGCTGCAGAGAAAGGGACTGGGGAATCTGTGTCCTTAGTCCCTTTCTCTGTCTTAAAGGGGAGATGTCAGAGGTGTGTTAAGACCCCTGATATCTCTCCAAAGACCCCCAACAGGGCTGATTAAAAAAAAAATTGCAATAAATATTTTTTTTTTAAATAAATAAAAATAAAATGTAAATAAAAAAAAGAAAACACACTGACAATCCACCCCCTTTAAAAAAACACACAAAAAAAATGTAAAAAAAAATACTGTCAAAAAAAAGTATCGGTAATCGGTATCGGCGAGTACTTGAAAAAAAGTATCTGTACGTGTACTCGGTCTCAAAAAAGTGGTATTGGGAAAACCCTAGTTATTTGTATAACATTTGCTTTGGCAGCAATTGATTTAACAAGAGCTGCCCATCAGCTGGGCAGCTCAGTGTACATTTTTAAAAGGTTTGTGAAAAGGAAAGTAAGAAGCCTTTATTGCAGAAGAAACATAGTATATGTCTTTTCTGTAATAAAAAAAACCTTCCTTCTCCCATTTATTTTTTTTACTTACAGTTCCAATTTAAGCAAACTGCTTCTCCCAGTTCGGAAATTCTCTTTCAGTTAAATTAAGAACAGGCTTCCCAGCCTAGCAAATGTCTAACTACACCAACAATAGATTGATGTTATAGTTAGATGCCTTGGCCACAGCTCCTGGGCATAGTATACTATGATAAATTCTATTACTTAATTTTATTGTTTTTACTGTTGTTACTTTTACTATTGGAATGTGTTCCTTTCAGAGCTCAGTCAATATGTTTCAGTTGTATACTAGCCACAATGACCTACTATAATATCACAGTAAATAGCACAAAAAGTGTCAACAAGATAAAAGAGCCAGCGTTGACTAATGCATCATTGCTGTTCTCTTTCAGTGAGCTTGCCACAGGTCTCTATGAATGAGCCACATTTTAGAATAATTTAGAGGATTACATGGAACTGAGCTAATGTTGTGCTGCTTTAAATTGAACAGTATGAGTGATGCTGTTCTCCAAATGACGGAGTTCAGGATTGTGAGTGAATATGTTTGCCATACTTAGAGTATCAATCCTACTATTCATTAGGCGACGAGCACACACCTCTGATTTATGCCAACCGTAAACATGTCATCTGAGCAATAACATACACTGATAGAGGCATCAATCCAGAATCCGTTCTAGTTACTTGAAGCATGAGAGCTTTAACCCGTAACAGTAGGGCAAACAGGAATGAATAAGAAGCAGTTTATTTAAAAAAAAAGCTAAAGGTAAATGTGGATGTTTAGCACCAATATATAGACTTACTTTTTAACTATGTTCTTTAAAATTATATGTGTTCCCTGCTTATTCATATTAAATTTCTATCACTTTTGTGCACACCACATGAAAAACTGCAAATCAAAGTAAGAGTGATTGACAGACAATGCTTAACTACAGTTGAAACCGTGTGATATTTCATGCACTGGGCTGGGATATAGAAGGTGATATGGCAGCCCTATGGCTCTGGAATAGTTCAGGTGGCAAAATTAAAGGGTTAGTTAACCCATAATCGATATTTTAGTTTTTAGTAAAATGTGGAAAGATAAACCACCTGGGTTCCCATATCTCTAATTGACTGTACTGGTGACATTTCAGCAGTTGGGTTAAATGGATCTGTACACCTGCTGTTACCATAATGAGGGGCTTAGGTTCTGTCACGAGGGCCACGTACCTGAGGTGAGACCGAAGTAGTGGGGGAGGCCTCCCTTGCACCTCGAGTCCTTGAAGCCTCTGGAGATGGAGACAGAGGGCCAGATCCACGTAGCGGATCGTAATTTTTAGTCCTGCGTAGTGTATCGTATTAACGCTACGCGGCCGCAACTTTGAGAGGCAAGTGCTGTGTTCACAAAGCACTTGCCTCTAAAGTTACGGTGGCGTAGCGTAAATCTGCCGGCGTAAGGGCGCGGAATTCAAATGTTAAAGATGTTTGCGTGTTTTATGTTAATTTTACTTGACCCGACGTAAATGACGTTTTTTCTGAACTTACGTAAACGACGTAAAATTTTCAAAATTCGACGCGGGAACGACGTCCATACTTAACATAGGATACGCCTCATATAGCAGGGGTTACTATACAACAAAAAAAGCCTTTCGGAAATAACGTAAAATAATGCGCCGGCCGGACGTACGTTCGTGGAACGCCGTATCTAGCTAATTTGCGAAATCGACGGAAACGCCACCTAGCGGCCAGCGTAAATATGCACCTTAGATCCGACGGCGTACTTAGCCGCCAGTCGGATCTAGCCCAGCTTCAGGCGTATCTTGTTTTGTGGATACAAAACAAAGATACGCCGGAGCAAACTAGAAGTTACGTGGCGTATCGATAGATACGCCAGCGTAACTCCTTTGTGGATCTGGCCCAGAGACTTGGTGGACACCAAGTGGCACGGGTGTTCAAGTTCACTCTGGCAACAAAGTACAAAAGTGTTAATCAGAAGAAGAATGGTCGAGATCCAATCCGGGGTCGGTTTCAATCTGGCAGCTGAGTACAAAAGGGGCAAAGAAGTAGAATGGTCAAGGTACAAATGCTCTTCTTACTCACTCAGTCCCAATGGGATTCTTTTTATTTATTCTGCAAAAAAAAATGGTTTATCCTGCTGTTCTCTATCTTGCCCTTCTGTCCATGTTCCCACTGTAGTTGGGAACTAGAATATTTCCAACATGTTTGTCCTACTTTTAATAAATCATGCGATATTTGCATACTACTCTATGGTCTTTTGTTCTTTCTACTACCCATTATTACTTTAAGGGGCTAGCTTTGGATAACCAGTAAAGGACTGTGGCTATGGAGTCGGTGGTATCCTGAGTGGTGGCCCCCCAATTGGATGATTTCTGTGCTGTTGATCTCTTATCATTTGGAGATCATTGCTGTTTGATAAGGGAACTGGCCCACCTATCTCTGAAGGTGACTTTCATAATTTTAAAGATTTCACATTTGCACATCTATATATTTTTCTATTAAGTTTATTTATTTGTTATGTATAAGTGAATTATATGTTCTGGACTGCTATTTTATCATGTATTTGATGCACATTATTTATTATGGTTTAATATGAGTTAACCTTTTTTTTCACACACATATTTTTCTATTGATCACTACAGAGATATTGTTTTTTCACATCTTTTAGACTTCATATACACTAGCCTATACTGGCAGCTCCTAAAATTGAGTTTAGGAGCTTTTGGCATTTTTTTTGACAAAGCTCCTAAACTCAACTCCATAAAAGTCTGTGTGTCAGCAGAGTTTAGGATCTGACGTATTTAGATGAGCTTACCAGCTTCCTTTCCTGAATGCGTAAATATTGCATTCAGGATAGGAATGTTTTAACCACCGGCTGCTGGAAAAAACACGGCAAAACCCGCTGCAAGACCACGCCATGTTTTTGCAGTGATTTTGCTACATTTTCCCGCAGCCATGGTAAATGGGAATCCCGGCCGTGTGTATGCTCCTTGCAGTTTTTCAGACGGGAAAACTGCCCAAAAACCACCGGACAAAAAAAGAGAACCAATTCTCTTTTTTCCCGCTGGGAAATCCGGTGGACTTTTGTCGGGAAAACCAGCTGTGTGAAGGGGCAAGACTGAAACGATCAGGTTCTCAGCTTTCCCCTCAGGATTTCCGACAGGAATTTTTCCCGTCGGAAATCCCGTACAGGTGTACAAGGCAACAGAGATATTATTTTTGCCATTCCTTTGCTGCGTTACCTCCTTTTGCACTAAGCACAAACTTTTTTCTGTGCTTATATTGTGAGAAACATTAAAATTCCTATTGAGAAAACTATGACCAGTCTGGGAGTCTTTTTTCTCACCTTGCTAATGAGAAATGCTGAATAAACCAAGGAGAGATCTGTGATCCACAAGAACCTAGGAAGAACCTGGGAAACTACAAAAGCCTATGTTGTCCTATCTGATATACAGTGAGTAAGTTAATTGAACTGTAATTTACAAAGGATCTGAATATTTGCACTATTTTACATGGAAGTGGACAGCACACTTCTTGAAGTTTCTTTGATTGTATGGAAACTTTAAGGCCCCTTTTGCAATATATGTTATTGTACAATATTGTATATTATTATTTGCTTTGCATTTAGATGACTAATTGTTATATGGTGAATGTGACACCTGGAACCAGCATGGAGCTGGCTGTCGAAGAGTTGTCTGCGAGGATTGGACAGAGTGAGGGGAGACCTCTAAAAAACAGAGGCCTAGATTCACGTAGGGCGGCTTTACGTTGTGCGGGCGTAGCGTATCTTATTTACGCTACGCCGCCACTACTTAGAGAGGCAAGTGCTGTATTCACAAAGCACTTGCGTCCTAAGTTACGGCGGCATAGCGTAAATCGGCCGGCGTAAGCGCGCGTAATTCAAAGTAGGCAGGTTGTGGGCGTGTTGTATTTAAATTAAACGTGACCCCATGTGGATGCATGGCCGAACGAACGGCGCATGCGCGCGCATGCTCAGTATCACGTCGTATTTACGCCCAAAGATATGCCGGCTCAATGCCTGTGATGTGAAAGTAACCTACGCACAGCCCCATTCACGTACGACTTACGTAAACGACGTAAAAAAATACGCTTGTTCCGACATCCATACCTTGCATGGGCTGCGCCACCTAGAGACCTGCTTTATCTTTACGCCGCCGTATGTCTATCGTAAACAACGTAACTAATTGCGACGGGCGTACGTACGTTCGTGAATCGGTGTATATTGCTCATTTGCATATTCGACGTGGAAAACAACGGAAGCGCCACCTAGCGCGCAGCGTAAATATGCACCCTAAGATACGACGGCGTAGGAGACTTACGCCGCTCGTATCTTAGCCAAATTTAAGCGTATCTGGTTTCCAGAATACGCTTAAATATACGACGGCGCAGATTCGGACTTACGACGGCGTATCTACTGATACGCCGACGTAAGTCTGAGAATCTAGCCCAGAGTTTCTTATGCCTGGTAAAGTCTGGTGTACTGGAAGCACCAGTGAAATGTGAGTACCCACTACATATATGTATTTAATAAACTGCAATTTTAAAACGATATAAGCACTATCAGATTTTTCCTTTGTAGATATACTTTGGATGTCATGAGCTACCTTAGAGGAGATAGCGGGGAGGAGGCTTGGAGTGTGTTGTTTATAGCTCGGGAGAGGCTAAAAAGCTTTTATTGATCCTGCTTGGTTGTAGTGGTCACAATACACCAGGTGAGAATATTCCTGGAGGGGGGGAACACTCTGTGGGGACACATTGTTTTGCTATTTGCGCACCAGTAAGTGGAGGGAGTAAGAAACATATTCATTTGGAGAAAGCTGTCTCTTCAATTTGTATGGACACTTTTCTCTTTGGACTGCACCAATTTGATGTAGTTTGTTTGTTATATTTATTTTTTCTACATGTATCTGTGTTTGTTATTAATTGTTCACAGTAATATATTGAACACTATAGCGCTGCACGTTTTGTAAATATTTTTAGCCACTTTAACACATTTATGGGATTGTGAATAGTGCCAGCGGCTTTGCATCTCATTTTTCACATTTTGACACACTGGTAGCTCGTTATTTATTGGCTTCCATATACAGTGGAACCTTGGATTACGAGCATAATCCGTTCCAGGAGAATGGTCGTAATCCAAAGCACTTGCATATCAAAGTGAGTTTCCCCATAGAAGTCAATGGAAATGAAAATGATTTGTTCCGCCTTGACTTCAATGGCATGCAATGCCGCATGTGGCCAGAGGTCGGGGAGCGCCAGAGAACCTCGGAAATGCTCAGGGAGAGCTCGGCTGACCTCGGAAACCCTTGGAAAGGCTTGGAAACACCTGGGAACGGAGTATTTCTGAACGGCTCCGAAATGTTCTGAACCGTTCCAAGTGTCACTGGCGCACCCGTACCTCTGGCCAAATGTGGTACTGCGAACCCCATTAACTTGAATTCTGCTCATTTTGCAAGACAACACTCGCAAAAAAAGTTGCTCGTCTTTCAAAATGTTCGTTAATGGCGTTACTCAGAAACCAAGGTTCCACTGTACTTTAATGGCTTGAATTTGTACATCAACCGCATAATTTACAACATTGTAGATGTTTAGGTCACTTGGTATTCTGACATAACATCTTTGTCTCACATTATATAAAGGTGCATGGGATTTCCTAGAATTCCTATGGGTTCATATAAGGTGAAACTTACACTGAATTACATTTGATTGTATTAACATTTTTGAATGTGAATGATTTGAAACAGAACAAAGCTGTTCACTCACCTGTATGCTTATAGACACGTTACAGTTTCATGTAAAAAAAACTGCTTTCTGCCTGATCGGAGTCATCAAAGACAAGAAGTTGTCAACTGCAATCAGGATCTCTTACAGAGAGAGAGAGATGATGGAAGAAGACACATGTACACACACTGTTTCTTCTACACTAAAGAATTAAAAAAAAACATATTTTACAAAGGAACCAAGCTTGACTTAGATGTTGAACCATTGTATTTTGTGGCAATTTTAGAAAAATACTGCATTATGACCACTAGACGGAGCTGATAATCTTAGGAAATACACATATTAGACACATTATTGAGATTATTCAAAACAGCTGTATAAACCATGAGGCCTTGGCACAGCAATTTGTTTAAAAATAGATCCCTAGACGTGATATCTGAAATTGTAACATTCAGTCCTAAGAAAGCCCAGGAAGAGGTAATGGAAACTAATCAAAATGTACAAGCTTTGCATGAAATGCCCCTTTAAGATGTAACATGTAAATTAACTAGTAATAGAATGTACACACTCTTGGTGATCAAGCACAGTAGAGTCCATTACTCACTCTGTTGGGTAAACACTGTACTCACTGTAAGTGCCCCGAGATGAAGTGATTCTTTCACGAAACACGTCGGGCGGAGCGAGCGACACGCTGGTGTCATCCCCTCTCACCGTACCTCTCCACGAGCGGTCCTGTTGCCTGCAAGGGTCCGGCCGGAGCTGCATGGCTGAATGCTTTTATGATTCTTCTGAAATGTGAGTGCTATACCTGTGCAATTTTGTTTGAATAAAGTTACCCCTGGTTTTATGCTATGGAAGCATTTCTTTTTCTTCTTTTCGTTTGGTCTATTGAACACTTATTTGGAGTTTGCTGTACCCGGATACTAATAGCAATTGATTTTGGAGTTACATGCTGGGCTTGGTCCGTTGGGACCTCCAAATCTGGTAAGCAGATTGCGAATGCTGTTGGTGGACTCACATAAAGCTCATATAGACCACGAATAGCTGCATGACTGGAATGTGCACGGGTGTTACCAACTAACACAAATACGGACTTTCTTTCCTCCCTTTGTTATTGGGAATATGAACTTTTTTATGTTTTTTTCTTTTTGTGTATTTCAACACCGATACAGCATTTTTTGCAACTTCTGATGAAGGTCAGAGGTGTTTTATGTATCACTACTTTTTTTGGGCATCCAGGTCTTGGAGCTCAAACACTATGTAAATGATCACTCACTCATTGTTGTACCTTTATATCACTGTTAAATTGATATCTAGATATCCAACACACACCTGGGCTTAAGCCCAGCGTAGCTTTTTAGTTTTCTTTGCTAAGATCACTAATATTTGGTTTAGCGCAGTTATATTTTTTTAGTATAAACACTGTACTCACTCAGCTTATTAGTGAACTGGTGAAAAACACAGAGAAGTGCATTAAGTGCAGAATGGCGGCACCCCTCCTTGCCCCTTTTGCAAAGTGGAGGCCTACACGTGAAGCCCTACATGGGCTATCTCACCTTCTTGCATGTGGACCCCAAATCTATTGCCATAGGGCAAAGGTGTCAAACACAAGGCCCGTGGGCCGAACCTGGCCCTCCAGCCCATTTCATGTGGCCCTCGCACCTCTCCTGCAGCTGCAGGAGAGTTTCAGCCCTCCACTGGTCCCACTCCAGACCCTTACTTGCTGCTTTCAAGCAATGCATCCAGCTTCTTCCCAACAGCAGCATAAGGAAAGGGGGTACACTGTGATGTAAGGGAGAGTGGGGGGACTCAATTTCTGATGGTGGGGTGGCTCTTGACATCTAATGTAAGGGGAGGGGATGCGCTGAACATCTAATTTTACAGATACAACCGGCCCTTTTGAGGGCAATCATAATGCTGATGCGGCCTACAATGAAATTGAGTTTGACACCCCTGCCATAGGGGATTGGAATCCCCAAACAATCATAGCCCATGACATCCATAGTCCGTTCATAGCCCTTACTCTTACCCTATTAAGTTCTATCTCTTTATTTGACATCGCTGCACTAAAAGAGAAGTATATACAGTAAAACCTTGGATTGCGAATAACGCGGTTAAGGAGCGTTTCGCAATACGAGCATTTTTAAAAAAAATACTGACTCGGTTTGTGAGTGTTGTCTCGCAAATCGAGCAGGATTCAAGCTACGGTGGGGTGCAGTACCACATTCGGCCAGAGGTGCAGGGGCGCCGGAGCCGAGAGGAGCCGTTCAGAAATACTCAGACACTCGAAAAAACTCAGCCGAGCTGTCCCCGAGTATTTCCGAGGCTCTCTGGTGCCCCCTACCTCTGGCCACATGCGGTATTGCATCCCATATAAGTCAATGCGGAACACATTTTTTTCGTTTCCATTGACTTCTATGGGGAAACTTGCTTTGATATGCAAGTGCTTTGGATTACGAGCATTCTCCTGGAACAGATTATGCTCGTAATCCAAGGTTCCACTGTATGCAAAAATAGAACAAATATGTGAATCATTCCTGTGCTAAGCTTTAAAAACAATCTTGATTTTTTCTTTATTTCCCATCCCTCCTGTTTTGGAGTCCTGAGAGATTTCAAGTTAGTGCTGGACTTCATTATGGAAAGGAGCTCTGTGCTTTAGCTCCATGTATGGAGAGAAATGCTATTTCCGAAGGCGCTAACCTATGCCTTCTTTTTTGTGAATTTGTTTGATAATCCAAATGGAAAAGACAAGTTTACAAGGCACCTGTGCTGAATCTATCTTGATGCTTTGGATTGTGAGACAATGGGCCAGATTCAGGTAGCTCGGCGTATCGTTGAGCGGGCGTAGCGCATCTCATATGCGCTACGCCGATGTAACTCTGGGAGGCAAGAGCAGTATTCACAAAGCACTTGCTCCCTAAGTTACGGCGGCATAGCGTAAATGGGCCGGCGTAAGCCCGCCTAATTCAAATTTTGAAGGTACGGGGCGTGTTGTATTAAAATTACCCCATGTAAATGAATGGCCGAACGAACGGCGCATGCTCAGAATCACGTCGTATATACTCCCTAAGAAACGACGGCTCAATGTGTACGACGTGAACGTAACTTACGCCCAGCCCCATTCACGTACGACTTACGCAAACGACGTAAAATCCGACGGCTGTTTCAACGCCCATACCCTAACATGACTCACCCCTGCTTTATGAGGGATAACTATACGCCAGACGTACACCTTACGTAAACGGCGTAGCTTACTGCGACAGGCGCAAGTACTTTGTGAATCGGCGTATCTAGGTTATTTACATATTTGACACGTAAATCAATGGAAGCGCCCCTAGCGGCCAGCGTAAATATGCACCCAAGATACGACGGCGTAGGAGACTTACGTCGGTCGGATGGAGACAGAATTCAGGCGTATCTGGTTTCAAGAATACGGCGCATATATACGACGGCGCATCCTAGAACTTACGCGGCATATCAACAGATACGTCGGCGCAAGTTCTCTCTGAATCTGGCCCAGAGTTTGTACTTTGCAACTGTGATTGTAAGCAGAGAGTGTTTGACAAAATTGTAAGTTGATCTCTTGTAACTCAGAAGTCAGAAGTAAAGTTACAATTGTGTGGACATGCTACAATATTGCTATGCTAATATTCCTAAGGTACCATAAAAGGTCTTGCATATGTGAATAGATAGGTACTGGCTAAGTGAAAGGGCTACAGAGTGGTTGCTTGTGTGTGTGTGTGGGGAATTAGCTAAGTTAGACAAGTTAGCCAGCTATGGAAAGGAAGATTTCCCTCTTCTAGAGGTCCTCGAGTTGGGTGTTAGAAGTAGATTATGAGAAGTAAACTATCATTAAAGGGTTAGTAGATCTTTACCAAAAACTGCCTATACGGGTAAGGGATGTATGTAGGTAAAACTGATGTAGCTCTGACTAAATTTAAATAATGCCATTGCTATAGGTGTAGGCCATTTATGTACCTCATGGAGCCTGACTGGAAAACTCCCAGGATGTTGCAAAGAGAAGCCTAGTCATTAATGTTCACCTCCACCATCACAGGAGTAAACTCTTTCTCTGATTTAAACCTCCTAACATGCTCTTTCTCTGTCCCGATGCTGTAGCTCTGAGCTCAGCTATTTGTGAGCTCACTCCTGTGATTGTGGAGGTGAGCACTGGACCTCTCTTAATAACATCCTCAGGAGGTACGTTAATGGCCAACACCTATAGAAAAGGCATTGTTTAACTTTAGTTAAAGCTGCAGTTTGTTTTTATCTACAAGACATCCCTTATCTGCATAAGCAGTTTTTTGGTAAAGGTGAACAAACCCTTTAACCTTTTCGCGTTGCGCTATAGGCAAAAGACGTCTACAGCGCGGCGCTAGGGTTGCCACCTCATCCCTTTCTGTGGCTGATTTAATTTAGATAAGGCTCCACTTGAGTTCAATTACCACCTTAATCAGCCACAGAACCTGTGTAATTCATATGTGTTCTGTTTTAAAGGGATGAGGTGGCAACCCTACGCGGCGCTCAATTGCCGGGTGGACGTCCTCTTGTTTACTTCCGCAATGCGCGCCACTGCCGTGTCACGCGGGTGCCAATGCATGTCCCTGGCGGCTGCGATGTCCACCAGGTACCTGCGATCGTCCGCCACAGATCCACGTCCTGTCAGGGAGAGGAGACTGATGGTGTGTCCCTTGTACATAGGGACACACCATCGGTCACCTCCCCTAGTCAGTCCCCTCCCCCACAGTAAGAATCACTCCCAGGGAACACATTAACCCCTTGATCGCCCCCTACAGGTTAACCCCTTCCCTGCCAGTCACATTTATACGGTAATCAGTGCATATTTATAGCACTGTTCGCTGTATAAATGTGAACGGTCTCAAAAATGTGTCAAAAGCGTCTAATGTGTCCGCCACATTATCACAGTCCTGACAAAAATCGAAGATCGCCGCTATTACTAGTAGACGCTATAACTCTATAACTTTTGCACAAACCAATCAATAAACGCTTATTTTGATTTTTTTTTACCAAAAATATGTAGAAGAATACGTATCGGCCTAAAATGAGGGAAAATATTGCTTTTTTTTCAAAATTATCGCTCTATTTTTGTTTATAGCGCAAAAAAAAAACCTGCAGAGGTGATCAAATACCACCAAAAGAAAGCTCTATTTGTGGGGGGAAAAAAGGACATCAATTTTATTTGGGAGCCACGTTGCATGATCGCGCAATTGTCATTCAAAGCGTGACAGTGCTGAAAGCTGAAAATTGGCCTGGGCAGCAGGGCTGTTTTAATGAGAGGGCACACCTGGGCACTGCCCAGGGGCCCCAGCTGCATGGTGGCCCCTGCACTTTCCTTGAGCCCACTCTGCCCCAAAATTGGGGGCCCCATGATGGCACTAAGAGTGATTGATATACAGGAGAGTCAGGCTGGCAGCAGTGCGCCGTGCTGTGCAGAATGATACCTAATATTTTACAGCCAGCAGGGAGGGGCAGGGCCGGAGCGCCAGTGATGCTCTGACCCTGCCCCATGCAGCTTGAATGCTCAGGACTGGAAGGAAGGAATGTATAGGGGGCACAGTGTAGGGGGTATCAGGGATGTAGTGGGGTCACAATATAAGGGGGTATCTTATGGTATATGGTTACAGTGCTGGGGGGAATAACTAGGGTGTAGAGAGGTCAGAGTGCTGGGGGGACATCAGGGGTGTAGTGGCATCAGAGTGCAGGGAGGGATATCTGGGATGTAGAGGAGTCAGGGTGCTGGGGAAATATCTAGGGTGTAGAGGGGTCAGAGTGCTGGGGGGATATCTGGGGTGTAGAGGGGTCAGAGTGCTGGGGGGATATCTGGGGTGTAGAGGGGCCATAGTGCTGGGGAGGCATCAATCTAGCAGATATATTATATGCACAGGATAGCTTTGTTACTTTATGTATGTAGTATTTTCCCACTGTTACGTTGCTGTACAGAATGATTGTTCATGTAGATAATGCGGAGCTCCACCCAAAAGGGGAAGCTCCGCTTGTCCGCCTCCTACCTACTTGATGTCTGTTTACCTGCACTGTCTCTATTGTAGGGGCCCCAGAGCATTACTTTGCCCAGGGGCACATGATGCTATTAAGACAGCCCTGCTGGGCAGGAAGGGGGTTTAACTGCCCAGTAAGCAAGTGGTTAAACAAAGAGAGGGTTCAATGAGGATACAAGGTAAATAAGACTCATGCACTCAAAAATTCCCTGGTTCAAATTGATTAATGGCATTTGTTGATAAAACAAAGCCATTTAGTGCCGGTTCACACATGGGCAACCCCACCTACAGCGCAACTTTGCAAGGCGACTTCAGCGTAACTTGGAGCAACTTACAATGCGACTTAAAGTTGCCTCCAGGACAGGCGACTTTGGCTGTGGCCAATCACAGAATAATCAGCTCTGTGGGAGGGAGGGGCTTGCCTAAGTAAACTATTTTCTTTTCCCGTAAAGTTGCTTCAGTTAAGATGGTGATTTGACTTTGGAGGCGACTTCCATTGAAATCTATGGGTACAAGTTGCCTAGAAGTTGCCTTGAAGTAGTACGAGAACCTTTTCTGAAGTCGGAGCAACTTCAGTAGTGTATATTAAGACGGCTCTCATTGACTAACATGGGATTACTGATGTCAAGTGACTTGGGGCGACTTGAGGTCTGACAAGTCGAATCCCAAGTCGTTGTAGTGTGAACCGGCACTAAGACCCCTTTCACACTGAGGAGTTTTTCAGGCGGTACAGCGCTAAAAATAGCGCTGCTATACCGCCTGAAAAACTCCTTCACTGCCTACTCAAAGTGAAAGCCCGAGGCGATGCGCTGGCGGGAGAGAGAAAAATCTCCTGTCAGCAGCTTCTTTGGAGCAGTGAGAGGAGCAGTATGTATACCGCTCCTTCACCGCTCCTTCCCATTTAAAACAATGGGAAACCGTGGCAATACCGCAGAGTTTTAAAAAGGATAATTTTACTTCCAACACATTTAAAAAAAAAATCAAAGTGCTTTAAATGTACTTTAAGAAGCCAAAGCAGTGAGAAGATTCAATACCAGAGGAGTAACAAATGTCAGCAGTTATCTACAGGCATACACCACTTTTAAGTACACAATGGGGTTTATTTACTAGCTGGAAAGCTCAAAATCAGGCTCACTTCTGCATAAAAACCAATGAGCCTCCAGGTTTTATTACCAGTCTTAATTGAACAAGCTGGGGTTAGAAGCTCATTGGTTTCTATGCAGAAGTGAGCTTGATTTTGCGCTTTCCAGCTTTAGTAAATAAACCCCATTGTGTAAAAGTGGGGTATGCCTGTATAAAACAGTGCATTATTTTTAGTTTCATGATCATACAAAAAAGGCGAGCCAGGTAAGTAAATCACTTAATCTTAAAATCTTTTTATCTGACATAGGTTTGCGGGACAAGGTAATCTACTTGACCTGCAGTTTTAAAGGATCTCAAACTGCAAATAAAGTTCTGCAAGACTTTTATGATTCCCTTGGTATGGAATATTGCTGAAGCTTTCCTTTTATGAGCACTATGGTGAGACCAGAAAGTCAAAGACAACCATTTACATAATTGTCAATATACTTGCTAACCACCAACATATGGTTCTATGTAGCTTGTTTTTTCTCTTTTTTGTTTGGATTTTGAAGGAGAGAGAAAAGTTCAAGGTGATGCTTAATGGATTTTAGTCTATTTTATTTCCCTTTTGTCATTTTGTTGTTCAAAACATGTATAAACAAATACATTGTTATATTTCAAATCAATGTTGCATAGAATACATGAAGGTAAAAAACCTTGAGCCTTTAGAAACACTTTAAGGCATCTCCCCAGCATGTGCCGTGGTGACGTAATCTTCACTGCCTTGCGTTGGAGCAGTCTCGCGAGAGCTCCGAGCATCATCTCTTCCTGAAACCCCATGTGATTAGCTATGTCACAGAGGTTGTTCACACTATAACCAGGCAAGCAGACAGGTAGCAAAGAGATTAGCTTTCTGCGCATGTATGAGATTACTGTGGCAACGTAGTAGAAGGGCGGAAGTAGGGTTGGGAGCGGCATCAGGTGGTTTCCCTAAAGATGGCGCTGGCTTCAGAAGCATGGGTAAAAATAAAATAATCAGATGCAATAAAAATAAGGACACTCCAATGGCGCTGTAACATATTTGGTTAAATTGTAATGTGGATTGCTGTGAAAATTTGTGTTTAACAGAATTTTGCAGTACTGAGTTTACTACCGCTTTAAAGCATCTACATATAAAAAGGAGAAAATGCAGAGCTATATATAAAACATTAAGGGCCAGTTCACACCAGATGCAGTTCCGTTCAGTTCCGTGCAGGGGAAAACTGACCATTCGGACACTGCCCGAGGGCCCCATGCCACTAGGGGGCTCCATCAGGGTTGCCAGCCTCAGTAAAACCAGGGACAGTATTTAAAAATCTGTGTTTTTTTACATCTGTCACTGAAATGTCCCTTACCGACATACTTTTGGTCTAAAAATCCCAAGATTATAGCTGCCCCGCCTCTCCAGTACCTTTTCAGTGGGAGTATGTGTATTTTGTGTGTATGTATACTGTGTATGCATACTGTATGTGTGTGTGTATACTGTGTGGCCCTATAATCTCCTATTGCCCGGGGGCCCCATAATCTCCTATTGCCCGGGGGCCCCATGAGTTGTCAGTCCGCCCCTGGTTCCGTGTGCTTTTTTTTTCACAAAATGTGAACCGGAAACTGACCGGAAACTGACTGCATGGTGTGAACTAGAGCCAACTAGAGCCATTGGAATACATGGAAAACACTGTGCATGCATTTTTAGTGCAGAAAAAATTCACACAAAACTGTACGGAACTGCGTCTGGTGTGAACTGGCCCTCATGCCCCATACACACGATTGGGGTTTCTGGCGGTAAAAAGTCCGCCGGTATCCCGGGGGGAAAACCGAGAACCTGCTCGGTCACTTTCCCCGTGCACACACCAGGGGTTTTTCCACCTGGAAAACTGCGGTGAGAGCTTTGGCCGGGAATCTCGGCCGTGCGTATGCTCCACCTCAGTGTTTCCCATAGGGAAACTGCCGGGAAAAAGACCACCGGGAATCGCGGCAGGAAAAAAGAGAACGTATTCTAATTTTTCCTGCCGCCATTTCTGGCTGTTTTCCTATCGGGAAAACTGCCATGGAGCATACACACGGCCAGTTTTCCTGGCCAAAAGCTGTCATGGCAGCTTTCCCGATGGGAAAACTGGTTGTGTGTACGAGGCATCACAGAATATATCAGTTTACTCTTTATCAAGAGTGAAGAAAGTGCATAAACAGTGTTTTACTGAAATGGTTAAGTGAATAAACCGCAAACTGAAGAGAATGTCCTTATGTGCATTATACAATCTAGGTGTGGATGATCAGTAATCTCCAAAAATCACCCTCAGTGTCTTTCCTCCACTCAGAGCTTTTTTTCTCAGAAAATAGGTGCAGGAACTCAACTACGACCTGTTCAGATTTCACAAACAGTAGGGTCTTAAAAGGGGCATTAAATACCAGAATTGCATTACATACAGAGTTCAGGGGGTTACAAATCTGTCACTTGTAAACACAGAAACCAGACTTCCGTGTTTACAAGTGATTGTGGTGAACAGGCACCAAAGGGTCTGAGCCAGAGGTGGTGGAACTGAGTTCCCCCAAGTTCCCCCTGAAAAAAAGCCCTGCCTCCACTAAATTATAGGACAGCAAGAACGCATTCACTGATTTTCTCATCTTATTTTCAAAGGTGCACGTTTTAATGTATGGATATGGCTGATCCTCCAATGTCAATGGCGGGGCCATCAGGGTAACTGCTTACTCTCAGATGACCCTGAACAGAAAACTCACCAACGCCAGAAAAAAATACTCATAGTGTAGTATTTATTACAAGTCATGGGTTTAAAATGATATATAAAAACGACTACGATCCACAAAAACAGGTTGCTAGAGCATAAATGAGTAAGTATCAACAACTTACATCAAAAACCGCCACACCAAAATATGAGGAATGGCGGTTGGACCTTGAGTGTATAGTAGTTGGTTCAAGCAGTCCATAAGTGCATGAACATCATAAGACAAGTAAAAACTTCCATAAAGTGCCACCACACTGAAATCAGAATAGTGGCAGGACCTTGGCATGTAAATCAAACTCTACAGCCGTTTTTGTGCCACGCGCATCATCAGGAGCATGATAACATCACATGCTGTGTCCTCTTATAAATGAAGCCTTCACAGGATATGAGAATTTCATTGACTGGGGACAGCATGGGCTGTGGAACCTTACTTTCGGTCCCGGCACTATTTTAGTGTAGTCCGTGATGCAACTTCTGGTGCCATATTTTTGTGTTCTAATGCCACGTACACACAATCGAATTCTCCGATGGTCTAAAATCCGATGGATTTTTTCATGGGAATTCCGTTCAAGCTGTCTTGCATACACACTGTCAGACTAAATTCCGACCGTCCAAAACGTGGTGATGTAAAACACTACAACGAGCCAAGAAAAATAAATTTCAATGCTTCCGAGCATGCAACGACTTGATTCTGAGCATGCGTGGGTTTTTTCTCTGTCTAAACATTTTTTATTTTATTACTCAGGTGGAAAAACGTCAGATGGGGCCTACACACGATCGGAATTTCCAATGAAACAAGTCCATCAGACTTTTTTCATCTGAAAATTCAATCGTGTGTACACGGCATAAGGCACCACTTCTGGTTCAACACCATAACAAAATAGAGTAGAAAACTGCGTTGTTTTAACGGACCAATTGCGCAGTTGTGCGACGCTGTACCCAGACTAAATGTATGCCCTTTATTTTTCACAAATAGAGGTGTTGCTAACTGTATGGGGGCTGGGCTGACTGGAGGAAGTGACGGATCATTGTTCCCAATCACTAGGAACAGACGATCTCTCTCCTCCTCTGACAGAATGGGGATCTGTTTGTTTACACTGACAAATCACTGTACTGCATGTTTCTGGAGTGACACTGGGTGGCCCACAAATCACCGCGTACGCGCCCAACGTACAATGACATTGATTCGCTGCGGCAGTCCGTAACTAGTTAAGAAGACTAGGAAAAGAAAAAGCCCTATCTATGAATAGATTATAGAAGCCTTGTGACTGCAATATTAGAGGGCTTAAAATAAAAGAAAATGGTAACGAATGGACACGCATAAACTAAATGTGGATGAGTATTAATGAATCATTATCAAATTATATAAAAATATATATTATATAACAAATATATAAAAATGTATCAAAAGATACATACAGTGGGCCAGATTGTGCATGATTCATAAAGCACTTCCCTCGCAAATTGCACCGTCGGATCCTAACTCCCCCTGGCGGAATGCAAATTCCGCGGCTAGGGGGAGTGTACAATTTAAATCAGGCGCGTTCCCGCGCTGATTTAACTGCGCATGCGCCGCCGGCGAAAAAGCCCAGTGCGCATGCTCCAAATGACGTCGCTAGGACGTCATTGTTTTCGGCGGCTAGGTTACTTACGGCCATCCGTATTCCCGACGTACTTACGCAAACGACGTTAAAAAATGTAAAACTCGGCGCGGGAACGTCGGCCATACTTAACATTAGCTACCCTCATATTAGCAGGGGTAGCTATCCGCCGGAAAAAGCCGAACGCAAACGACGTTGAAAAAGAGCGACGGGCGGGAGTACGGACGTGAATCGGTGGTTCTCCTCATTTGTATATGCGACGTGTAAAAAAAAGCGACGACACCTAGCGGCCGGCGGGAGATTGCAGCCTAAGATTCGACTGGTGTAAGTTCTTATGAATCAGTCGCATAGATCCGACCGTGGGATCTCACAGATCCGACCGTCGGCTCTCACAGATACGACGGCGGATCAGGAGATCCGCCATCGTATCTCTTGATGAATCTGCCCCAGAGTGTATATATATATATATATATATATATATATATATGAAAATACTAAAGAATAATATTAAAGAAAAATCTGAAAATGAAATATAAAAACAATGTCAAAATTGGAAGAATATAAAAAAGGGGATTTTGAGGAATCTGAAATACAAATGTGGGCTGCATATTCACAAAAACTGGACATAGACAGGTCACATGTCTAAGGCCCCGTACACACCATAGAATCTATCCGCAGATAAATCCCATCGAATGGGTTTCAGCGGATAGATTCTATGGTGTGTACATTTCGGCGGATATTTATCCGCGGATATTTCCGAATTCCAGCAGATAAATATTTGTCGACATGCACAGAATATCTATCCGCTGGAATCGGATCCCACGGATGGATCCGCTGGTCTGTACAGACTCACCGAATCCATCCGTCCGAAGGGATCCCCCGCATGCGTCGTAATGATTTGACGCATGCGTGGAATTCCTTATATGACAGCGTCGTGCACGTCGCCGCGTCATAATCGCGGCGACGGCGCGACACGTCATCGCAAGAGGATTTCGGCGCGGATTTCAATGCGATGGTGTGTACACACCATCGCATGAAAATCCGCCGAAATCCACAAGAGGATTTATCCGCGGAAATGGTCCGCTGGACCGTATTCGCGGATAAATTCTATCGTGTGTATGGGGCCTAACAAGTAGAATGGGATGTCAAAGCTCTCAAAGATATCAGCTACTAGCAATGAAATAATTGTCATCCCATTCTACATAGAGCCCCAATAGGGAAAAACATTTATTTCATACAACCACTTAATTTCTAATTTAGAGATTTCCCTAATTCTATGACATCTCCTCCAATGGGGTTTAGGTTTAGCAATGCATGTCAACTAGGGTCTCTATTGTGGGAGGATAAACTATGATGTTTGTATACCTTTTTGATATTGTGAACCTGCTGTCGTGTAATCTCCTGGTGGTCCTGCCCACAGATTGTTTTTTTGCAGGAGCACTCCAGGAGGTATACTACAGGCGTAGAGTCTCAGGAAATGGAAGAATCAATTTGGTACTCTTTACCTGAATAGATATACATAGCAAAGAAAGAATAACACAAGCTATTCATGTTATTCCCAATAGCAGTAGATTACATGGTAGACATGATTGGCTTACAGTTTTAGTTAGACTCTTTCAAATAAAACTTGTGGTGGGGCCAACATGCCATGTTATTTCTAGTTATAAAATGTTTGCCTTGGTATGCAAATTAGGCAGAGGTTTCCATATGTACATCTAATTAAAATATTTTTCTATGTGCTTAAAAGACATTCATTTGTGCAAACATCTTGACAATGAAATCCCAGTAGTTTTCCTGATAGAAAAGAGAGAATTAAAGATTAAAGTCCAATATAACATACGTTATACTTCTCAGAGAATATGCAAATATTGCTTATTTGTAGTACTGGATGTTTTAAAAATGTTTAAAATTTGAATTAGTCGGGTCATATTTTACCTCCTGTAAAGACTCAGTACATTCCATTATACAAAGGATGAACTCACATATAAATGAACAGTCATTACTGATGGGCACAGATTGGCATCTCTGATGGGCAATGACTGTCATTTTGATGGGCACTGATTGGCACCTGATGGGCACTGATTAGCATCTGTGGTGGGCACCTCTGATGGGGGCCGCACTGATTATCAGCGCAGACCCCCCCATCAGGAGATCCGCCGATCAGCTCTCCCTGTCAGCGCGAACCGAGGAAAGACGATTACTGGCACTTCCTGGTTACCGCTGTGATTGGTCACAGCTGATCACATGGTTCAGAGCCTAAGTCATAGGCTCTTCATCACGATCGAAAATGCGGTGTCGAACCTCTTTCCGGTCTTTGAACGTACAATATATTTTAAAAAACTTTAATGAGGTACACAGGCCATGTCATATGTCCCCCTCTCACTGTTGCGGTTCCCCCAGTCACTCTTGTCTGCAAATTCCATCTGATATATATGGATGTTCCTGTAAAAATAGTTTCTGACCAGGTAAATATGCACTGATTACTGTATAAATGTGACTGGCAGGGAAGGGGTTAACACTAGGGGGTTAAATGTGTTCCCTACTAGTGATTCTAACTGTGGGGGGAGGGGTCTGACTGTCTCCCTGACAGGGACAATGACGTGCTGGGCACACGTGCGCGCCCCCCAGTGGCCGGAGAAGCCGGGGACGTCAATAGACGTCCTCCCGGCATTGTAGAGCCAACTTGTGGCCGTCAATGTACAATGGCCAGGGCTCCAAGTAGTTAAACTTCTCTTTTAATGGTTTCCATATCTGTTATGATTTTATTGTTCTTTTACCATGACAAGAAAACCAAAAAAAAGATTGAATCCAGAAATACAATGTAATAACATTACTTACATTGTATTTACTTTTCAAGGCGCACCCCGCTAGCGGCCGATATGTGCCGCAAATCTGACGGTAAAGCGCCTCTACAAAATAGCAGCGGTTTAACGGCAGACGCTCGGGGTGGCCCAGTGTGAAAGGGCTCTTATTTAAAGCAATCCTACCAGTAAAAATGTATACCTATATTTTAACATTTGTTCTTATTTAAGCCTTAGTTCATCCTAATGCTGATGATTTTTTTGTTTCCCTATTTCTAATTATTTAACCATTAATTTAAACCCTTTTTCGCTTCCATTTATTTTGCATCATATATAAAAATACAAATTTGAAATAAAAAAAATGCCTTTATTTCATTTGTCAGTAGTTATTTGTACCAGAATTACATATTTCGTGTCATAAATGGGACAAATTATTAAGGGCCAGATCCAGAGAGAATTACATCCATCAGAGATACGCTACGCCGCCGTACCTTACCTGGCAGAATATCGAATTCTCAACGATTTCGCGCCGTAAGTTATGGCGGCGTAGAGTATTTCTGGCGGCGGAATTCAAATCAGCGGGTAGGGGGCGTGATTCATTTAAATGAAGTGCATGCTCCATTTCCCGCCGTGCTTTGCGCGAAATAACATCGCAACAACGTAATTTTTTGAACTTATACGTGACTTACGTCCATCCCTATTCACGGACGACTTACGCAAAAAAAAAAAATTCTAATTTTGACGCGGGAACGACGGCCATACTTTAACATGGCAAGTCTATCTATACGCCGCAAAATAGCAGCTTTAACTATACGCCGGAAAAAGCCGACTAAAGACGACGTAAGAGAATGCGACAGCCGCACGTACGTTCGTGGATCGTCGGAAAAAGCTCATTTGCACACCCGACGCGGAAATCGATGCAAACTCCACCCAGCGGGCGCCGAAGTATTGCACCTACGATCCGAAGGCGTACGAAGCCGTACGCCTGTCAGATCGAACCCAGAAGCCTTTGTATCTTGGTTTGAGGATTCAAACTAAAGATACGACGTGGGTAATTTGAAAGTAAGCCGGCGTATCAGTAGATACGCCGGCGTACTCGCTATGTGGATCTGCCCCTAAATATATACTAATGCTGTTCCTCACCTGGGCTCCATACTCGACTCCTGTCAATCTGTAGCTGTGTAGTGACTTTTAAACTCTCTGGAAACATGTCCAAAGACTGTGCTTGCACTCCCCCTGCTGATTCTCATTAAGAAGTGTTGTTGGACTTTTCCACTGATGTCATATCCAGAAAACCTATTTAAAGCGGGAGTTCACCTGGAAAAAAAAATGTAACCTTAGATTGATGCTCATTTTGTCTAGGGGAATCGGGTAGTTTTTTTAAAAATCGAAGCTGTACTTACCGTTTTAGAGAGCGATCTTCTCCGCCGCTTCCGGGTATGGTCTTCGGGACTGGGCGTTCCCATGCTTTGTTTCTAATTGTTGTCAACTGTTGCAACTGAGAGCTGTAACCTGGAGGCCTGTCTGCAGCAAAGCCCATCATGTCCCTGGGCAGTTCCTTGGAACCTGTGCCTCAGTCTTTCTTTAGGGTCTACATTCACATACAGTAGTGACACAGAAGGCGCACTGTTGAAGGAGGACTGCACTAAGGTAAAGGAAGCTATTTAGGGAAAAAAAATGTTTTCCTTTACAACCCCTTTAAACTTGCCAGTAGAAAAAAAGTATATTATTTTTAACATTATTTTCTATAGATTGTATAGAACAGGGCTGTCAAACTCATTTTAATTGTGGGCTGCATCAGCATTATGGTTGCCCTCAAAGGGCCGGTTGTATCTGTAAGACTATATAAATGTATCTACTCTTTATCATATAAATACTTGCCTCTGCATTCGCTTATTACTGGTTTTAGTAATAACTTGAGACTTAAAGCGGAGTTCCGCATTTTTTTTTTTTTTAAGTCCGCAGCTACAAATACTGGAAATTATAGAAACGATTGAATGAGTTGTGACAACTCTATCAAAACAAGGCGAACTTTGTGGACTTTGTGGGCAGAATTATATCAAATATAAATCTTTATTACCTAGTAATAAGGATTTATATTTGATATAATATTGCCTCATGTTATGCCCACAAAGTCTGCCTTGTTTTGATAGAGTTGTCACAATTCATTAAATTCTGTTTCTATAATCATTGGATGTTGGCATAGTGGAGATCCTTCCTTTCAATTCTGGGGGTTATGGGGGTTATTCATTTTGGGGGTTACTTATGAGTCCACTAACACCAATGTTGGGGGTTATTCTTGTGTCTATTTACTCCAATGCTGGGGTTTATTTTTTCATCCACTGACACTAGTGCAGGGGGTTAATATTGCATCCACTAACACCAGTGCTGGGGGGGGGGGTTGTCCCCTGACACCAATGCTGGAGGGTTTTTAATGCTTCCACTGACACCAAAGATGGGGTTATTATTGCATCCACTGGCTCCTGCACTAGGGGCTATTCTTGTGTCCACTGAGTGATGCTGAGGGTTATTATTGCATCCACTGACATCAATGCTGGGGGCTATTTTTGTATCCACTGACACCAATGTAGTATCACTGAACTTACTGACACCAATGTAGTATCACTGAACTTACTGACACCAATGCTGGGCATTATTAGTGCATCCATTGACACCAACGTTGGGGTTATTCTTGCATCCACTGACTCCAATGCTAAGGGTTGGTATTGTGCCCACTGACACCAACACTTTAGTTATTTGTGCATTCATTGGCTCCAATGCTGGGGGTTATGTTTGCACCACCTTACACCAATGTTGGGGGTTATTATTGCAGTCACTGGTACAAATGTTGGGGAGTATTATTGCATCCACTGACACCAATGCGTGAGGATATTATTCCCGCCAGTGACACCAATGTTGGGGGTTATTATTACTCTCACTGACACCCATGATTTTTCATATGTTTTATTTCTGAGCCTTCCTTCTAGATTTGTGGAATCGTTGATAAGATTCATTTGGAGCAAGTAGGAGTCGGACACCTGTCCACCCACGCCGTCTGTCCGTGTATTGAGCGGTGATAATTTATCACTGCTTAATAATCTGACATCTCAGTGTTTTTGTGAATTTCTGGTACTGTAATCTCGTAAAGTCTCACAAAATTCCAGTGTCAGGGGCCGTTCTCCACTGTTGGAAGCATTTGTAGATCGCTTCACTCCTCCAAAGGTGAAGCAGTCTACAAAGCTTCATAAACTGCCATCCAGAGGAGAAAGATCCCCACTGTGAATGTGAATATAAACGTAGGTCAAATAGTGAGGTGAGTTGCTAATGATGGTGGTGTATGCAGCATGGTGTGTTTATTTTACAGAAGTAAAGAAGTTAATCACTTTATTGACACAACATGTGGACTCCTTTGTTCGTCTTTTTTTTTTTTAATCTTGTGTTTTTATATCCAGTGGTTTGTTCTGAACTTTCGCTATATACTGTTGTGGAAAAAAGAGGGCGCTAATTAAGTGCTGTGGATATGATCACAATAAATAATTAATTACAATAATATAGGAATAATTGATATGAGTCCATTTATCCAAACATTGCCACAGCATACTATGGCCCGGATTCACGTAGATGTGCGTATCTTTGTGCGGGCATAACGTATCCTATTTACGTTACGCCTCCGCAACTTTGACAGGCAATTGCCGTATTCTCAAACCAAAGTTGCGGCGGCGTAGCGTAAATAGGCTGGCGTAAGTCCGCCTAATTCAAATGTGGTAGATGTGGGCGTGTGTTATGTAGATTTAATGTGACCCCACGTAAATGACGCTTTTTACGAACGGCGCATGCGCTGTCCGTGAAAGTATCCCAGTGCGCATGCTCCAAATTAACCCGCAAGAAGCCAATGCTTTCGACGTGAAGGTAAATGACGCCCAGCCCTATTCGCGAACGACTTACGCAAACGACGTAAAACGTGAAAAATTCTACGCTGGCCCGATGTCCATACCTAACATTGGTACGCCTCATATAGCAGGGGTAACTTAACGCCAGGAAAAGCCTAACGTAAACGGCGTATCTGTACTGCGTCGGCCGGGCGTACGTTCGTAAATTGGCATATCTAGCTGATTTACATATTTCTAAGCGTAAATCAGCGTACACGCCCCTAGCGGCCAGCGTAAATATGCAGTTAAGATACGACGGCGTAAGAGACTTACGCTGGTCGGATCTAATACAAATCTATGCGTAACTGATTCTAAGAATCAGGCGCATAGATACGACGGCTCGGACTCAGAGTTACGACGGCGTATCTGGAGATACGCCGGCGTAACTCGTACGTGAATCCGGGCCTGAGTGTATACTTGCCACAAAAAGTCCCAATACAATAGATTCAGAATCTTCTTCCTTGAAAAAAACTTGAAATAAAGTGACGTGAGTCTTGCTTAAAATGAGTTGATCCTTCACCAATTACGATACTGGTAATCGCCCAAAAGTGCTCAAGGTAATAATTACGCTTACCAGATATATTTGACTTCTTTGGGGAGAAAGAACGTCAAATAAAGCTTGTGCAGAGTAGTGTATGCATACACATCGGTCAGACAGGATTAGTGTGAGTACCTCTTGCTCGGAGTATCAGATAGGATATGTAAAAAATAATAAGGCTTCCATAGAATAATACTGTTGGTTTATTTTAAAATGATAGGATAAAACAACGGGCGAATGGCCTCTTACATTAAAATGTGCCTTGGCCCGGCACCGAGGCTGCTCGTTTGTCAAAGGGATTCGCTTTGCTCCGTTCACCACCCCCGTGGCGGCGTGCGTTCCACTCGTTGTGCGATGCAACACCTGGACTTCCGGGTTTGGCGTCAAGTATCAAGTGACCAGGTCTGCCGCCGATGTACATTTCGTGTGAATGTCTTCAGGGCGCATGCTATTGGGTATATTGAAGGGCCAAATCATTGTTTTTTTGCTACATTTATCTGGAGTGTACACTCATAGATTTTGGCGGCAGCACATTTGTGATTATATAATTAATCTTCTTTTGGTTTTATTTATATCTATTTGTTTTATTAGCACTAATAGGTATGTGCAAGGGGATTCTTATAAATTGGGCCCTGGAAATTTTCTGTTGTAATATGTCTCTAAAGTGTGAGTTTTCCAGGTCAGGCCTAAGGGCCCTTTCACACGGGGCGGATCAGTAATGATCCGCCCCATGAACCTCCATTTGCTCAGCGGGGATTGCTCCAATGATCCCCGCTGAGCCGGCGGATGACAGGGAGGTCCCCTCACACTGTGCAGGGACCGCCCTGTCTTTTCTCCGCTCTCCCCTATGGGAGGATCGGATGAACATGGACCGTCTGTCTGTGTTCACCAGATCCGCAGAAGGAAGGAAAAATAGGGTTTTCCTCCATCTGCAGAATCGGAGGAATGCGGAAACGGGCGAGATCGGGTGTCAGCGGATGTTCATCCGCTGACACCCGCGATCTTATAGGAACCAATGTATGACCCTTTTTCATCTGCACACGGATAGATGAAAAAGCGGTCATACTGTCTGCAAGTGTGAAAGGGGCCTAAAGGTGGGATTACTCAGGTTTGAGAGAAAGGGAGATGAGGCAGAGGAGATTGAGTTACACTATATTACCAAAAGTATTGAGACACCTGCCTTTACATGCACATAATTGTATCCCAGTCTTAGTCCGTAGGGTTCAGTATTGCGTTGGCCCACCCTTTGCAGCTATAACAGCAACTCTTCTGGGAAGGCTGTCCACAAGGTTTAGGAGTGTGTCTATCAGAATGTTTGACCATTCCTCCAGAATCGCATTTGTGAGGTCAGGCACTGATGTGGACGAAAAATTGTATACAGATATCATGCGGGTGATGAGCGTGGAAAAATAGTATGACACCTCCACCAATAGCTGAAATGGCCGCTCACCTCACAGGGTGGACCCTCTGTTAGATAGGGTCAAACACGCTTTCCCATGAGGGTATAATCCAGGCAATGCTCCAACAGGAACCAGGCAGTCAGATTAACAGGTGATACCAAGTATTGAGTGGATACAATCATGTAAAAGAAGGACAAACCATAGTGCTCTCCGCAAATACTGATACAGGATTTATTGATATAAAAAGTAAAAACTCACAAACAAAGGCACTAAACCAGTGCCAGGCGAGACAACGAGGTAAACAAACTGTGGATGGCTGCGGGTGACGTCACGTCCTTCCCCACCGAACGTTGCGTCCCTTAGGGCGAGACTTCTTCAGCGGATGTGGGGATGGACAGCGTGCACCCGATTAAATGGTAGTAAGTTGCCATAACAACGCACCGCCGCATACAATACTACGGCGTGCGGGCGGGGAGGAAACCACAAGCATAAGGTCGGTCATGTGACCCACATCGGTGCGCGTGGCTATGGTAAGCAGGCGCTGTCCACCACAGCTCAGCCTGGGATGGAAACAACACCGTGTGTATAGGCCATCGGTCTGTTTTCCTTTGGTCCAAAATTTTAAAACATGCTTCAAAACCGAACCGATGGACCACTGCCCGATCGGACCAAACCGATGGTTAGTACAGAAAAGCATCGGTTTAAAAGCCGACGCGCCGGTTCAAAACCCGCGCATGCTCAGACTAAATGAGGGGACGGGAGCGATCGTTCTTGTAAACCTTGCATTCGTTTTTGAGATGGCACATTCTACATTTTTCAAAGTAGTGTTCCGTTTCTTGCTGAGCATTTGTTTCTTCGCTCTATTGCTAGAATGAACACGTTGTTTAGCTGATGCTATTTAGCCAGCATTCTCCCATACAGAATTATTTTCTTTTTTGCTTCTGATCTCCTTTTTTGGAATCATTTTTCCCTAGCCAGATCTCAAAAAATTTTCTTTGTACTACACAATTTTGTTTTGCTTTTTTGAGCCAAGTTATCACACCAATGTTTTATATACTTAATTTTTTTTTTGTATTTTTTTTTAGCCTGTTTTTTCTTTTTTTTGCCAAGTTATCACACCAATGTCCCATCCCCCCCAAAAAAACGGTTTCAATGTGATGTTTGGCACACCAATTTTGATTGAAGATTGTCAACATGTGCTATCTGCCATCACAGGATATCGATTAGCTTTGCTTTGTGGGTTCAAGCCCTTCCTCGCTACTCAAGTAGGTGAGAGGAAGGGTTTGCCCCCCAAAACACATCCATTGATCACCCATGATGGCAGATAGCACATGTTGACAGATGGTATCAGGAGAGAATTCCCCATTTGGCCAGTCAAAATATGTGCATCTTGAAATTTTGGCTTGTTCTGGGGTGACATCACCCCATCACATGTGTTTGGAATAAGGTTGAACTTTGTAAGTTCCATTGTTTGTAGATTTTTGTTCAGGTTTTGTACAACATGTAAACATATATTTTTCAAAGAAAATAAAATAAAAAATCCCCCCAAAAAAAGGATAACATTTTTTTTTTTTTTTAACAAATTAAAAAAAAACTACAAAAAAAATCTAAAAAATCCTTGTGCAGAAACAAAGACTTGTCTATTTTGTTACCAGAAATAAAAAAAATTAGGGAGGTTGAGCACAGAATAAAAACCCCCAAAAAAGATAAAAAATGGAGTGGCTTCTTCTTTCTATGCTCTATACCAGTATGTACATGTGTGACTACTGTGAAATTGTGTTAATTTAAGAAAACTGAGAACTACATTCGGCACTAGAAGTGCACTAGAAGGAGAACCAGGGAGACCAAATTAGAAAGAAATATTTTCAGGCATAGCAATGGCCCCCCGACCCATGAAGTACTCAACATATTTGTCGCGTGCCTCACGAGCAGATTGGGGGGCCAAGCCAGCACGACCAGTGTCCATGCCAGGAAAGGTATCTGAGGGTAGTCCTGCCTCAGCACCAATGTTGGCTAGGTACGACTGGGAGTGCCTGCGTAAAAAATTGTGCAAAATGCAACAGACATAAACAACAGTGTTCAATTTATATTCCGCCAGATGTATCGCTGTCAGGAACAGGCGGAACCGGCTGGCGAGTATCCCAAAGGCATTCTCGACTACCCTCCGAGCTCTGGCCAGCCGAAAATTGAAAACCCTCCTCTCCGGGGTAAGGGTCCTCTGGGAAAAAGGCTGCATGAGGTGAGGTCCAAGCCCGAAAGCTTCATCCGTGAGAAAAACAAACGGAAGTCCCTCCAAATTGTCTTCATCCTGTGGCAGTTCCAGACCACCAGATTGTAGACGCTTGGCAAACTCCGTCTGCGCAAACACTCCCCCATCGGACAGCCGGCCGTTCTTCCCCACGTCCACATACAGAAACTCGTACTGTAACCTTTGTAGTTAAAATAGTACGACCCCGGACGGGGTGGCGGCACTATGCGGACGTGTTTCCCATCGATTGCCCCTCCGCAGTTCGGAAGATCACACTGCTGGGCAAATTGGGAAGCCACAGTCTGCCATTCCTGTGGCGTGGAGGGAAACTGTAGGGACAAACAAAAAATTACAATTAGAAATTTCCAAAACAAACATTGCAATCACAATTCCAAAAACATCCTTGTGCCACATCATTATTATAACATTTACTAGCATTGGAGTGAGTATTACATGGCCAAAAATATAGGCCCACTTCAATCAGACTCCTCACCCCTCTGATGGGGCATTAAACAATTTTAGGGGGGGATTCTAGCTGAGTGTAGGCCATACAAATTGTAAACAGGTAGCACTATGCCTAAAAAAAATTAAAAAATCACAAAAACCCCCCAAAAAAATACAATAGAGCAGACAAAAATAAGATTGAAAAAAGACTAGGCTAGGTGTGTTTGGCCGTAGGATAGCACGCTGGACAGGTTTAGTGAAGGGAAAGATGCATGTAGGACAATAAAATAGCATGGAAAGCTTCAAACAGGCATGGGGACAAAAGGGAATATTCACAGCATAATACAATCATGGGAAGTAGGGAAATCTGCAAAAAATATATATATATTAGCATACATTAAAAAAAACTAGATTGTGAAGTTTAAAGGAGGAAGCTTACCTTACCTTAATATACTCCTCCTGCATGACTTGTAAGATGGCAGAACACGTCTACGGTATGATGATCCCAAGCGCCTGGGGAGAGATGCCTGTCGAGAACTTGAGGTCCTGCAGGCTCCTTCCAGTCGCCAGGTGGAAACGTGGCAATAAGCCTCTGCTCGGCCGTGATGGCTTGGCGCATCACAGTGTCCTGCCTCGTGATATAGGGGGACAGAAGATCCAATAGACGGTGGAAAACGGGGTCCGTCATACGGAGAAAGTTCCTGAAGTCAACAGGATTATTCTCCTGGATGTCCCTAAGCAGAGGCATATGAGAAAATTGGTCACGCTGGCGCAATCAATTCTTGGCCCAGGAACTCCTCCTCCCTCTGGTCCTGGCCAAAGTCCTTGAGTTTGTATGAACTGCAGAAGAAAGCCCATACGCAGCACGAATTCTTGCAAAATCACGCTGCTCCATCATGGCTTCAAACCGGCCAGCTAGTCAGAACGCACTTCAAACAGAAAGCACCCCCAAATCCAGCAATACCTGTAAAGATCGCACTGCACCCAGATACGAGCGGACAGGACGGCACTGCAAAGCAGAAACAACCCGAAAGCCAGCACTGAATGACAAATACGAACCCACAAGCACACACTGAACCCGAGAATACGATCTGAAAAAGCACGGAGACTGAAAAGCGCGAATCGGCTCTCACCAACCTTTCACTAACACGCGGTTACACGAATTAGCAAAAGCGGACTCAAGGGCGGTAACGAAGGCTTTTGCCTACCCCTTTATAGTGACGTCGGACGTGGGTCACGTGTCCGCGGTCTGACCCGATCGGATTTTGGACTGACGGTGTGCACGCATATCAGGCCGTACGGCCACTTCAGAGGTGAACCGATGAAAACGGTCCGACGGACCAGTCACATCGGTTTGGTCCGACCGTGTGTACAAGGCCTCAGGTGTTAATGTCATCTGTTGTGATGTAAATGAATCTAGGATGGCTTCTGAGGATCTGTCATTGTGGCTTGTGCTAATGGACCCTGTATTGTGTGAAGGAGTCCTGTAATAAATGTGTATTGCAAGTTAACAGACAGTCTAAAGGTCATGTGTCTGAGACATCAGCTGTAGTTAATTAGCTCATGTAAATTAGATCAGGAGCCGGAGTCATGATGTCTACCAAAAAGATGTGTATTGGGGCTCCTTGTGTAATGTTGTGGGTGGAGTTGGGTCATTGTTCATTTTGGTTACTAACTGTATATAAGAGCCTGATTTTCTCAATAAAGGGTCTATTCATGTGGAACCTCAAACAGAGCTGTGTGTCTCGTTATTGGGGTTTGTTTGCCTGACTGTGGAGTGTCGATAGCTGTCTTGGGTTTGGGAATGGAATATTTTAAACGGCTTTAACCCATGTCCCATTTGGGGTTCCGCTACATAGTGTATCTTGGAAAACACTTCTGCATACTTTCCAGGTTACACCAATGGTAGAATGAGATTTAAGGCATTGCAGTATTGCAGCTAAATACCATGGAAGGGCAACAACTGACTCAGCCTGCTCGATAGTCATCCAGTGTTTGAGATAGCCATGTCTACACCAGTCAATGGCTCTAAACAAATGACAGGCGGCTTGGTAGTTAGCGTCTGGAAGGGCCATAGCTCCATGAAGTTTTGCAATGTATAGAACTGTTTGAGGTAGTCTTTAAGCTACCAGTTTGCATATTGGATAGATTGTGTTTGATACAATGGAAAAGAGAAAGAAAATAAACTGTGAATGTGTTCGCTTTGTCTTTGGGGATGTTGGTTCTCCTCTCACTTTTTCTCTCTGGGACACCAGGACAGGAAATGAGAGGAATGGGTATTGCCAGTGCTTTCACTGCATAGACAAAACAACAGTTTTCTTAAAACGTAGGAGTCTTCTGCCCTGTTAAATCATGATGTAACTAAATGTGGCTAGAGGGTTAGCACCATGGCCTTGCAAATCTTAAAGTGATATTAAGAATTTACTTTGATCCTTCTATTTCTTTATGTGGATGATTGCACTGTAATTATTTTAATAAAAAATAAAAAAAATCGAAGTACCTTTTTCCTATGTGATGTACGGGGTTGGACATAAATATGGAAACATCAGGTAAAAGAACAAAATCGTTACCTAATATGGTGTTGGATCGCCTTTGGCATCCAAGACGGCCTGACTTCTCCTGAGAATCGACAAATATTATTCCCGATCACAATGTCCTTTAGACTCTTTCGGTCAGTTGACCATATCAAACGCTTATGCTTATCAAAGTTTTCCCCGAAACTGTATATGCCATCATGACCTTTGATACTGTACCCCACGACACTGCAAGTAAATTGGCAACTTCAGTCAATAGAGGCATTGGCTAAGGGGGTTTGTGGCAGGCCAAAAAAGGTCTGGGGGTCCTCTAGGATTAATCATTTAAAGTCACCTGACTCCTCAGAACATTCCCAGGACCCATATTTTAGCAGGAGGCTGAAGGGTAGTTTTTGCCAGTTTCAAGTAGTATGAATTAATTAAAATAGTTATGGTGAATTATTAATTGAAGATTTTTGTAAAAGCCAATAAACAAGGCTGTGCCCATTATTAATTCAGTTTGTTGTGTTAATGCCGCCTACTGTCCCATGTTATATCACTTCCACTTTCAAGGCAAAAAAATGTAGTTACTTTCCTACCTCTAAATCATGTAGTGTTTCCATATTTTTTTCCAACCCCTGTACAGCTGTCTCGTGAGTCGTGACCCAGCTATCTCTCAGCCTGTCTCCAGGGAAACATAAGCAGGAGGAGCTTCTAGTCCTCTGCTGCTGGTCACATGTTTAAAAAAAAACTGCATTTGGAATACAGAGTAAAAATAAATAAATAATATAATAAACTGTTTTAAATTGATATACAAACATACATATATTTGAAATAAAATCTTTATTATTTTGTAGAAAAAACAAAATAGTGTGGGCGGATTTCTGCCAGTCACAGGCTGTGACACGCCTTTAGCCTTTGTCTTAGAATAAAAGGGAGGTGACGCCACCATTAATCTACAAGTAATATCCTGCCCACGTTGTGTTTAGCTGGCTAGTAGGCATGGAGGAGGAGGGAGGACGTGGGCTGTCATTTACCACTGTGTATACGCCCCCATGTGTGACTCTATAGTCACATGGGCTGCTCAGATGTGAAAGGGAGGAAATGCTCAGCATAGAAACTCACTGAAAACTGAGCATGTGCAGAGTTGCCACCACAGCTGCAAATTCCCTAGCTGAATTGGGGACATAAACAGAAGGTGGAAATAGAGAGCAGCAGGATCAACCAGGTCTTTTGCAGAATACAGAAAACAAATCTCATAGTGATTGAGTGATTATGAACAGCATTTAATGATAGTTTTTTATGATGTGGGTTTAGTGACACATTATTCTCATTATGCGCACTGTGTGCGCTTATCATATCTTCTACCCATGTGTGAGTTTCCTTCAAGTGTACCGGTCTTCTCAAACATACAGTTTTGTTACTCCTGCTGAAAAAATGCAATTGCTGTGTATCTCAGGGAAAGGCAAGGAATTTCTAACCTTCTATATTTATTTGATATGCTATTTACATAAAAAAATATATATTTTTCTAGCATTTGATGCGTATATGATTGCGTGCAAACTCTTCTCAATTTATTTATTTCAAACTGAGGTTGACTGCAATATTATTCAACTGGATGACTTTACAGGAAGCCAGCTAAGCATAAAAAGATTACACTCTGAAACATACAGATCCGGTAAAGTTCCATTTATATTTTTATAATGTGTCTATAAATATTATTTTAATTCATGAGACAATTTATGTTTTACATTATATATTTCTTTACATGAGCTGTGCTGGGGGAATCAGATTGCATCTTGCACATTCATGGATTTAAAAACTATAATTAGATATTTTAAATGTAGCACATACAGCCAGCGTATCATCTGTCACAGCGCCATCCAAACCTTTCATTTATTAAACGACTAGAAATACAAATGACACATTTTTAACCTGTAGGTCACAAAAATAACTGTAGAAGGAAGTGAAATAAGGGAGCATGTACTATTATGTTACCACCTTTGCTGCATAATATATTAGTTGCAATGAAGATGTATAAATGTTCTGATAGCAGAACACAACTGGGGAATGTGAACACCTGGCAACTGAAAGGTCAAAATTGACTTTTTCATGACCACTAATGAACAATCACATCTCAGAATTATATACGTACCGGTATGTGTGTAATATACAGTATATATATATATATATATATATATATATATATATATATATATATATATATATATATATATACAGTATATATACTCAGGGCTTTTAGTCTCAGAGAATAGGTGAAGGAACTCCCTACTTCTGAGTTACCTGTTGTGTCCACCCCCTACCCACCTCCAAGCACCATTCCTTGGTTCCACCCCCTACCCACCTCTGAGAACCATTCGTTGGTTCCACCCCCTACCCACCTCCGAGCACCATTCTTTGGTTCCACTTGCTACACACCTCCGAGCACCATTCTTTGGTTCCACTTGCTACACACCTCCGAGCACCATTTGTTGGTTCCACCCCCTACTCACCTCTGAGCACCATTTCTTGGTTCCACTCCCTAACCACCTCCGAGCACCATTCCTTGGTTCCACCCCCTACCCACCTCTCAGCAATGGATACAGAACCAAGTATCAATTTGTGGTGCCAAGTAATTTGTATATGATAGGAAGTAAAATAGATCTCCTGTAGCCAGCAACAATGGATCTCCCCCAGCAACAATAGACTTTGAACAGCTAGCAACAATAGACCCCTCACTCTGCAGTTGATGTCTCCCAGCAACAATTGTCTCCCAGTAGCATAAGAGCCTCCAGCAATAGATCCCCTACCAGCGTCAACTGACCTCCCCAGCAACAATAGACCCCCCTGTAAAAATAGACCCCCTCCAGAAACAATAGATCCCCCAGCAGCCAGCATTAATAGACCCTCCAGTACACCCCCAGCACCCCTTGCCATTAGATACATTCAGAGTTGCCCTGCGTTCCTGCTGAAAAAAAGCCCAGTACATACTGTATATATATATATATATATATATATATATATATATATATATACACACATATATATATATATATATATATATACACACACAGTATTTATAGATATGTATACACACTAAATGCTGTAAATAAAGAATGCTTTCAGAAATAAAAGTGTATTTTTATCAATCCACAAAATGGAAAGTAAATGAACAGAAGTCATATCAATATTTGGTGTGATCACCCTTTTCTTTCAAAACAACATTCTTCGAGATACTTGCACACAGTTTTTGAAGGAACTCAGCAGGTAGGTTGTTCCAAACATCTTGGAGAACTAACCACAGATCTTCTGTGGAGGAAGACTGCTTTAAATCCCTCTGTCTCTTCATGTAATCTCAGACAGATTCAATGAGGTTGAGATCAGGGCTCTGTGGGGGTCAAACTATCACTTCCAGGACTCCTTGTTCTTCTTTACACTGAAGATAGTTCTTAATGACAATGACTGTATGCTTGAGATCGCTGTCCTGCTGCAGAATAAATTTGGGGTCAATCACACACCTCCCTGATTGTATGGCATGATGGATAAGTATTTGCCTGTATTTCTCAGAAATGAGGACACCATTGATCCGGACCAAATCTCCAACTCCATTTGCAGAAATTCAGCTCCGAGCTTGCAAGGAACCCCCACCATGCTTCACTTTTACTAGTATTGGCGGCGATCTGCGATTTTTATTGGGATTGTGACATTATGGCGGACACATCATACACTTTTGGAACCATTGGTATTTATACAGCGATCAGTGCTATTGCACTGATTACTGTATAAATGTCACTGGCAGGAAAGGGGTTAACACTAGGGGGCGATCAAGGTATTAACTGTGTTCCCTAGTGTGTGTTCTAACTTTGGGGGGAGGGGACTCACAATAGGAGATGACAGATGTGGTTCCTAGCTATTAGGAACTCACAATCTGCATCTCCTTTCCTCACAGAACAGGGATGTGTGCGTTTACACACACACATCCCTGTTCGTCCTCTCATGCCCGCAATCTTGCGTGGCTGGCAGTCATCACGACCACCGGTCACGAGCATCGGCACCCCCACAGTGCAGCGGGCGCACGCACGCCTGCTTTCCCGCTTAAAGAAGCCAACTTACAGCTACAACGGCTCGCGGGATTGTCCCGATCTGCCGCAGTATAATGATGGCGGCAAACATGTCATACTTATCTGCTCTGTGCAGTGGTTTTGCACAGAGAAGCCCCACTCCTCCTCTAGTGGGATTCCCTGCTGGTGATCCTGCCCCTTCATCCTGCAAGTTGCTTGCTCTGGGGAAACCCGAGCAGGCTCGCTCCTGAGCTGCTGCTCGGTGTGTCCATCCACACAGAGCTGCAGCTCGGCCTGTCCCCTCTCTCACCTCATTAGCTCACTGGCTGTGATTGACAGAAAAAAGGACACAAATTTTATTTGGGTACTGTGTCGCACAACCACGCAATTGTCATTTAAAGTAACGCAGTGCCGTATCGCAAAAAAAAATGGCCTGGCCAGCAAGTTATTTGCTTGTATTTCCAGCTCTCTATTACATTGCCTACGTGTCCTGCTTAGGGTGACCAGACATCCCCGGTTTCAGGGGACAGTCCCTGGATTGAGGACACTGTCCCTGGATCAAGTCTGTCCCCAGTTTTGTCCACGGATTGGATTTGAACAGGGGCTGGGGCAAATTCAAACACAGTTAGTGCAGAATTAAAAAAAAAAATATTCTGAATTACAGACCCTTGCTCCACTGCACCTACTAGCTTAGGGGGGTGTATTTTTTTTCATTATCTGTGCCCCTTTCTGATGATCATGTGCTGGTCAGTGCGGAGGGACCATTTTTTCAGTTTCAGGCACATGCCCATTCAGCTCCACTCACATATTCTTCTGCCTTGGCTCAAGTCCCGGACACCCGCCTGCCTGTTTTATCTCTTTGTCTTCCCTGGTGGAGTGATCTTCCTCCGCTCCCCACCCAGTAGTAGCCGGGGCCCGGAGAGTGAGACTTAAGAGGCTGTGGAGGCAGGCAGGGAGCGGCAGCAGTGACGGGCATAGAGAGGCAGCTGGGCTCAGCTGATGGTGTCCAGCAGCAGGAACAGAGGGGAAGCGGATCCGATCGTGGGGCTTCCAGAGCCTTCAAGGCTCCAACACAGGAGTGCTTTGGGGGTGCCTGTGAATAGACTACATTGCACTGTGTCTGTCTCTCTGGCATCATGGATGGTATCATAACTCACAGGCAGCGGGCACTCTATCCTGGCTCTGGCACAGTGTGCCACATAACATGTCTGCTGGGTGCTGATTTTGGTAACTTATTGGTCATATGTATCAGCACCCAGCAGCTATGTTAAAGCAGAGCTCCACTCTAAAGTGGAACTTCCGCTCGTCAGAACTCTCCCCCCTCTGGTGTCACATTTGACACCTTTCAGGGGGGTGCAGATACTGTACCTGTCAAAGACAGGTATCTGCACCCACTTCTGGGAGTCCTCACTGCGGGGAGTCTGCGGGTAGTGCATCACTTCCCTCCCCCGCCCGTTGTGTTCTGGGAAACACTGGGCTCCCAGAACACAACGGGGACCAGTGAGGACGGCGCTGCGCAACTCGCGCATGCGCCGTAGGGAATCAGGCAGTGAAGCCGGAGCGCTTCACTTCCTGATTCCCTCACCGATGATGGCGGTGGGGGCAGCAGAGTGACGAGCGATCGCTCGTCCTCTGCTGCCGACGGCGCTGGACTCCAGGACAGGTAAGTGTCCTAGTATTAAAAGTCAGCAGCTGCAGTATTTGTAACTGCTGGCTTTTAATAATTTTTTTTTCGGCGGAGATCCGCTTTAAGTGACACACTGTGACAGGGCCAGTCAGAGCCATGATAGAGTGCCTGCTGCCTGTGAGTTACCATAATGCTCATGATGTTGACCAGTTGGTTGCTGATCGCCTGATAGCAGATTTACTACTACAGGACGGCGGCGCTGCGCAGGATCTCGTATATACGTAATCCGGCATTTCTGGGTATTGGAGCAAATCAGCGGCTCGGACGAACTCGATGTCCACCGGTACCCGCTGATCGTTATGTTCAAAGACAGAACTGTGGTCTGCCTATGTAAACATAGCAGATTGCCGTTCTGTCAGTATTGAAGACACTGGCCCAGATTCAAGAAGCACTTGCGCCCGCGCAACCATAGGTTGCGCGGCGCAAGGGCTTACTTGCTCCGGTGTAACGAGTGCTCCTGATTCAGGAACCTCGTTACACCGACTGCAGCCTAGGATGTGACAGACATAAGCCTCCTTATGCCTTCACATCCCAGGCTGCATTCTTGCGTTGGCCGCTAGGGGGCGCGGCCATTGTGATCGGCGTATAGTATGCAAATTGCATACTACCACCGATTCACAAAAGTTGCGCGGGCCCTGCGCACGCAAGGTACGGAGTTTCCGTACGGCCACTTTAGCATAAGGCTGCTCCTGCTAATAGCAGGCGCAACCAATGCTAAAGTATAGCTGCGCTTCCCGCTCGCGACGTTCAAATTTAACGTTGTTTACGTAAGTGAACCGTGAATGCCGCTGGACGCCATTCACGTTCACTTAGAAGCAAATGACGTCCTTGCGACGTCATTTGCCGCAATGCACGTCGGGAAAGTTTCCCGACGGAGCATGCGCTGTTCGCTCGGCGCGGGAGCGCGCCTAATTTAAATGATTCCCGCCCCCAGGGGGATCATTTACATTAGACGCCCTTACGCAGGGCTATTTAGCATATCGCCCGCGCAATTTACGGAGCAACTGCTCCGTGAATCGCGGGCAAAGCGCAATATTTGCGTGGGCGCAGAGAAAATTTTTTGCTCTTTGCCCACGCAAATATTGCGCGATTCTACCTGAATCTGGGCCACTGATCCTGTATTCCTGCAAAGCAGGTACAGGAATCTATGCCTTCTCTTAGAAAACCTCCCCACACATTTAACCCATTGATTGCCCTAGATTAGTACAGTGACAGTGCATATGTTTAGCACTGATCACTGTGTTAGTGTCAATGGTTCCCACAAAGTGTCATTAGTGTCCGATTTCTCCACCGCAATATCGCAGTCCCGCTATGAGTCGCTGATCGCTGCCATTACTAGTAAAAAAAAAATGTCCCCGGATTTCATTTAAAAAATCTGGTCACCTTAGTCTTGCTGGCATGACACGGTATAAGCAATTTTTTTCTTATTGGACAAAGATTGCTATGAAGATGGCCAGAAAACCTATAATGATTTTCATGGGGCCCTGTCATACATAGTTTCATCCCTTGCTACAGATTTAAGATTTTTACACTAAGCTTTTTAATACTATAATATAGAATACACAGTGGTATCTGGCACCATCATGTGGTAAACTTTGGATATTGCACAGAAGTTTTACATGATGTGATTTCCGCTTTTGCCATCTACTCCAGCTAAAGCATTTACGATGGGGAGTAAGTGAAGAGGATAATAACTTGTTTTCCCAATTACTTAAACTGAATGGCCCAGATTCAGGTACGACTTTTGCGCTGCCCTCGATTCACGGAGCAGTAGCTCCGTAAATTGCGAGGGCGGCCGGCAAAATTGCCCGGCGTAAGCGCGCGCAATGTAAACGATCCCGCTGGGGGCGGGAATCATTTAAATTAGGCGCGTTCCCGCGCCGATCGTAAAGCGCATGCTCCGTCGGGAAATTTTCCCGACGTGCATTGCGGCAAATGACGTCACAAGGACGTCATTTGCTTCAAAGTGAACGTGAATGGCGTCCAGCGCCATTCACGATTCACTTACGCAAACGACGTAGATTTTAAATATCGCGACGTGGGAACGTGGGTATCCTATAGCATTGGCTGCGCCTGCTATTAGGATGTGTAACCTTACGCGAAACCCGACGTACGCAAACTACGTAATTTGCGTACGCAGGGCTCGCGCAACGTTGTGAATCGGTGTTAGTATGCAATTTGCATACTATACACAGATCACAATGGGAGCGCCCCCTAGCGGTCATCGCTAGAATGCAGCCTAAAATCTGCGTGGCATAAGAGCCTTATGCCACGCAGATTTTAGGCTGCAGTCGGCGTAACGAGTTCTCTGAATCAGGAGAACTCGTTACGCCGGCGCAAGTCAGCAATTGCGCTGCATAACTATGGTTACGCAGGCGCAATTGCTACCTGAATCTGGACCAATGTTTATGAGGGCTAGAGTAAAGCCCTGTACACACGATCGGATATCTGATGGAATCTAATCCGATGGATTGTTTCATCGGATATCCGATGAAGCTGACTTTCATCAGTCTTGCCTACACACCATCGGTCAAAAATCTGACCGTGTCCAAACGCGGTGACGTAAAACACTACGACATGCTGAGAAAAATTAAGTTTAATGCGTCCGAGCATGCGTCGACTTGATTCTGAGCATGCGTGGATTTTTTGACCGATGAACTTCCACACAGACGATAATTTTTTCTATCGGTTTTTATCCATAGGAAAATTTTAAAACATGTTCTATTTTTTTTCACCGATGGAAAACAAACCGATGGGGCCCACACACGATCGGTTTGTCCGATGAAAACGGTCCATAGGTTCATTTTCATTAGACAAACCGATCGTGTGTACAGGGCTTTAGACTGAAATGGGGATTGGGTTAATAGGGTTGAGAGGGTCTTTATCCTCCCAATGGACTGATAAGAATGTTCTGGAATGCTGCTAAAAGTTTGTTGATTGTATAAACTGAAGTCCTAATGTAGCCATGTCCTGAAAGGGGGGGGGGGTCACTGCTAAGAGTTGAGATAACAGGTCCGTTGAAATTCCGGTCCCTTGTATAAATGTGACTTAAAGTGGATGTAAACACAATTCGTGAAATTTTAGCTGGGCACATATAGCTGCAGTGTTTTCTTATCTCTCTTCAAAGCACTAAATCCCATAGCGGTCTCCTGCTCCGTTATTCTTTTATGAGCCTGATATCTTCTGACAAGGTTTCGGTCACGTGATAAAACTAGCCAGAGTTTTGTGTTGGGGAGGATGCTATACATAGATTAGAAGAGCCCTGAACTATTCAACCAACAGAGCTGAAAGTCTCTACCTATGAGGAGAGGGGGTGTGTGCCTTTCCTCCAATCAGCTATCTTGGTTGTGTGCCCAGGCTTCACTGTAGTGCTAACCAGTGTAAAGTTCGGGGGACCAGCTTGATCACAGGACACAGGCTTTTAAAGCGGAGGTTCACCCAAAAATCCACTTTTTGACGTTAGCTTCACAAACCCGGCTATACTTTTCATTCTACAGGCATATATATTTTTCTCTTTTCTTTTTTCCTTTACCTACATGAATATTAGGTCGGCGAGATATATTGGTTATCACCCATGTATCTCTAGCCACTCTTTATATTATAGCCAGAGCATCTGGTTCTATAACTATATATTCACATATATTTTGTATCTTAAGCCTGTATTCATGCTATGCGACATTGCTTCCAGATTTAGTTCACGGTAATAATGCATTTTCAACATTTGCATACCCATATGGGCAATGTCCTCAAGTCATGATGTCTATTGCGGCAGATTATGATTTTTTCAGTATCTAGCCCGAGTTTGTGTTTCCATGACATTTGTCTCCTTCTCCCCCCCCTCCCCTTCCCCCTTCCCCCCCTCCCCCTTTTTTTTATCAATTACATACGACAGGACTTGTGCATTAACTAATATGCAGACACAGACAACCTCAGTATTCAATGTCTCCATGCATTTTTTTTTTGCAATATGGAATCTCATCCCCATAGGGTTTTGTACTATGAGACATCTGTAGGTCACATATATATTTTTTAGGGAACTATTTAGTTCCCGGATATCTATTTTTACACTTTGGCATATGTCACAATTGTTTCCTTTCACATGTCCTCCACTTGTGTTTCTTTAGAACTTCACATCACGGTCTTCGACCGCTTTACACTTCTTCATTGAGCATTTCACCTTTTAAAAGATCTTTTTTACTTATATAAATAATAAATGTGCACTGCATCTTTACTACGTCTTACAGAGTGTAGTACTCCGCATTTCCACATTCTCACATATTATTCGGTTTTCTTCTCTTTTCTTCCCATTGATCTTTGAGCTCATACACTCATGCAGACTGACTCCCGATATATACACACACCTCCTGGCGCTTGTCGCCAATGTGGCAACTTTGGAGACAGCACCTCACCATCCATACATTTATATTTACTCTTATTTCACACTCACAATGAATCTAATTCTTTGTTATACCTATATTGATATATATTGTTTTGTATAAGTGTTTGATGGTATTTAATTGCACTATGTTTGTTTATTTACTTAAAGCGGGGGTTCACCCTATCAACGAAAAAAAAAAAAAAATTTTCTTTTACCATAAAATCAGGCATTGTAGTGCGAGCTACAGTATGCCTGTCCCGAATTTTTTACCCCCGTACTCACCTTGTACGCGTAGATCGAAGATACCGGGGAATGGGCGTGCCTATGGAGACGGAGGATGATTGACAGCCGGCTCTGGCGCGTCACGCTTCTCCGGAAATAGCCGAAATAGGCTTGGCTCTTCACGACGCCTGCGCATAGCCTGTGCGCAGGCACCGTTAAGAGCCGAGACCTACTCCGGCTGTCTTCGGGGAGAGTGCCGGCTGTCAATCATCCTCCCTCTTCATAGGCACGCCCATTCCCCGCGGGAGCCGAAATCTACGATGTCCGATTACAAGGTGAGTCCGGGGTTAAAAAAATCGGGACAGGCATACTGTAGCTCGCGCTACAATGCCTGTCTCGATGGTAAAATCAAGCCAGTGAGGGTGAACTACCGCTTTAAACATACCTAGTCCAGATATATATTTATGTGGATTATGTTTGTACTTTGGCACCTTGGATTTTGGTTTATTTATATTTTGTTTTTCTTTTTTCCCTTTTGGTATGCACCAGCAGTCTGTGACCTGATATTGGCTTCTGGTGTGTCCAGTGATTGCGGGCCACCTCCAGCCAATCATTCAATCAGGTCACATGTCAGCTTTTGATCTCTATATATACTAAACAGTCTTAATGCATGTTAGCCATAAATAAGCACCAAGTCAGTGCGAAACGTCGGTTATCCTCCTGTTTCTGTTGCTGTGATCTGGTATGTTTTTGCTGTTCGTTTAAATAAAGACAACCTGTTTGGTTTGGAGTGCGGCCATCCATCCTTCATTTTACGCCAACGTTTTGACATTAGCTGTAGCATACTGCTAACATCTGCAGTATGCTGTTTTTTTTTTTTTTTTACTTGTACTTATCGTTATATGAGCCCTTGTTTTCCGGCTCCGAGCGGGGAATCCTGCGGGGAATGGGCGTTTCTAAGCAAAGAGGAGTTGATTGACGGCTGCTAAGGCGCGTCTTGGCCTCTGTTTAATCTTCAACTGCCATGATGCTGCACATGTGATCAGTTATGACACCAGCCATTGGATGGTTTGACAGTTTGGTCAAGAGCACAACCAATGTGACAGTTAGCATTCCCGGCATGCCAGGAATGTAACTGCTTTTTCAAACTGTTAAATTGATGGGTTTACTTCCGCTTTAAGGATGCTGGAAAATTCATTTTGAGGGTGAACCTCCGCTTTAAATCAAAACTGAGGTTTATTAAACACAAATGGCTTCACAGCAGCAACAACAAAATAAACAACCAGTCTCACCGACTCGTAGAGCTTAGAACTGCTATCGCAGTTAAACAGTCCTTGCAGGTAAGTTTCTCAGGTAGCAGGCTTCCAGGCAGGACACTCCCAAGTGCTTTCACAGCTTTTCACAGCTTTTCACAGCTTTTCACAGCTTTCACAGCTTTCCTTGTCCACCATTATCATGCATAGACTCTACTACACTCCTTCACTCTCACCTGCAACTTCCTGTCTTGCTTTAAGCCACATCCTTGGACAGGTGCGTTAACCCTTTCCATTCCCTTAAAGGGACCACAGTCCAAACAGAGGGAAAATATAACGTCCTTCCAGGACCCAGCCACGGCGTCCTGTACACCAGGAAGAGAAAATCTCCTAACGCGATGTACGCTTTCTAAACAGTATATAAAGATAAAGACAGGCGATATACATGTAAATATAGGGAGATTTGTTTCATCCCTGTGCATCACCTGAGGCTGTTCACATCACTGGGTATATGTGAGGGTTTACATCCACTTTAAATTAAAAAGCTATGGAGGTTTGCTTCTGGGATTATAGAAAGAAATGCAAAAAAATCTGTATTTTTTATTAGAAAATTACTTAGAATCCCCAAACATTATATATATTTTTTTCAAGTGAAGGCCCTACAGAATAAAACAGTAGGTGCTGCAATGTCATGGTATTTCAAATGCATTGCAAATGTTATGCCGAGTAAATAGATACCTAACATGTCATAGTTTAAAATTGTGCATGCTCGTGGAATGGTAATACTTGAAAATTTCCATAAGCAGGTCTTAGCAGACATTTCTAAGGCACTTACTGATTATTTACGGACCAATTAAACTATAGAGAGTGACCCTGGCATAATTTGGAAGGCCCATATATCAGTCACCAGGGGCTCCTGATCAAGGATGGCGCCCGTATTAAGCAAGCTTGTGAAACCAAATGGACAAAGTTGTTAACCGAGATACAAACTCTTGAATTGCAACATAAGCAAGTGCCTACCACTTCTCTGGAGAAAGTCTTAACGCATCTTTTACAGTACAAAGTCAAGGTGGTGTTACAAACTTTTAAAAAACTGTTCTATTAATGTGCTGATAGGTGTGGCTGGTTGCTGCCAAAGGCCCTGCATGGGGTCTTATATCCCCCACGTTGTTGACTGCGATGGACCGAAGATTTCCTGCGATGGACCGAAGATTTTCTGCGATGGACCGAAGATTTCCTTATCTAAGCAGATAGCACAGGCATTTGGCAACTATTACTCTTCATTTTATAATCTTTCGGCGACACCCTTCTGTCCCAATCACAGCTTGATGACTATCTCTTCTCAGTTCGCCTCCCTTGACGTTCCTCTCTGTTGCGATGTGACCTGGAGGCACAATAACGATTGAAGAGCTGCAGGTAGCAGTTCGTCCCACCAAACCGGGTAAGTCACCAGGCCTGGGTGGTTTCACCATGCAGTATTATAAAGTCCTGCTACCACTCTTGGGTCCTCACATGGTTAAGATGTTCAATGCGTTGACCTCAAAGTCTTTACTAAGCTCCTGGCCTCTCACCTTCAACGTCACCTTCCTTAACTGGTTCATCTAGAATTCATACCAACTTGAGAGGAATAAAACAATACAATTAAAGCTCTTAATTTAGTCCACTTAAAGAACCACACTAAAACTACCCATGTTTTTCTAGGCACCGAAACTGAATGAGTGCTCAACAGGGAGAATTGTGTCTTTATGTTTGCGGTCTTGCAAGGTATGGGCATCGCGAATAGGATGATTCTGTGATTTCAAGCTTATACTCTGCCCTGAAGGCCTCGGTTAAAGTGAATGGTGTGTTCTCTGAACCTTTCTCTTTATCCAACAGTATCCACCAAGCTTACCCCCCTCTCGACACTACTATTCACCCTCACTGTTTGGAAAAAGGGTCAGGCTAAACATAAAAATTACAGGCCTTCAGATTGGAGCTTCACATTACAAGGTATCCGCTTATGTGGATGATATGCTTTATTCCCTGACCAACCCTCATATCTCTTTACCTAACCTCCTGGAGAAATTTGAGCAGTAATGGACTTCCTCTGAGTTGAAATATCTGGGTACTTAGAAGCAAAGAAAGGAAAAACCCCACTAGGTCAGACTTTAGAGGCAAGTTGGACTACAGAGTTTATATAAAATCCATTTTTTATTTGGCATAAAAAAAAAAATTAAACCAAGAAATGTACATAGACACAATCAACTAAAAACATATGTTCAAAGAAAAAAAAAAACATATGTTCATGTTTATCACAGAAACTGGTAATTTAAGACCCGATATTTTACAGAATTTGTAGTCATCTAAACCAGGGATCCTCAAACTACGGCCCTCCAGCTGTTGTAGAACTACACATCCCATGAGGCATTGTAACACACTGACATTCACAGACATGACTAGGCATGATGGGAATTGTAGTTCCTGAACAACTGGAGGGCCGTAGTTTGAACACCCATGATCTAAACAGTAAGACATAGTTGTAAGCAGGGCTGTGGAGTCGGTAGATAAATGTTCCGACTCCGACGTTTTATGTACTTCCGACTCCGACTCTGACTCCGACTCCCCGACTCCGACTCCTCTGTATTAATATGCAAATGTATTTTATACATTCCTTGAGGGAAAGAAACGCAACCTACCACAGGACTACTGGCTGGGAAGCCAACAGTCTACTGTATTGCACAGTTTAAGCAAAAGACAAACACAATGAAAACAATCAAGTGGCTGGATAGTAGCAGCAGGGATAAACATCAGGAACAGAATCTTTACCAGTTCAAAAATACAAACCACATTATTTGGTTGTTTTAGAACAAAAACAAAGCTTATCTATAATGAACCAAAAACAAAATCTGTAAAACCTAGAAATGGTTTATATTAATCTTGAAATGTAGTTCTAGGCTTAGCAAATGCAAATCAATTCAATGTAGAGTTCTAAGGAAGAGAAATGCCTCTGCCAGATCCTCTTTCATAGAGGCTCTTAAGTCAGACTTTATTATTTTTAGGGCTGAAAATAATCTTTCGACACTGACTTGGGTGGGTGGCATTGCAGTAACTATTCTGGCCACATCACTAACGATCTCTGGATAAACAAGGATGGCTTCTTCAACAGTAAGTTTTGATGAGCGATCATACTTTTCAACTTCTTTTAGTGCTTTATAAAACTCCTGTTGGAATTTTTTTATTTGGACACTTACTGGTACTCTAACATGCGTTCCCTATAAAAGCAGAACACAACACTATGGAAAGTATAAGTATTGCCGCTCCTAATTTTGCGTTGCGTGCCATATAGTGAAGCACATGAAAAGCATGCTTCTTCACGGTCACTTAACGTGTTCGTTTTGCGGTTACGTGAGGCACTGCATGCATTGGTCTTTATTCTTACAGTAGAGAAGTCATTAATTATAACTTTTTGTGAATTGGGACATTTAAACTTGCTTTTTTTTATTTTTTTATTCCAATCTAAATTTAGTAGGAGTCGGAGTCGGTGCATTGTTTGCCGACTCCGACTCCAGGTACCCAAAATTTCCCCCGACTCCGACTCCTCGACTCCGACTCCACAGCCCTGGTTGTAAGTATTGTATTTCAAAAAAACGTGTACGATGCAAAAGTCCGGTGGCTGTAACAAGATGTCCGCTTACCCCCTTCTCAGTGTATCTTTACTGTGGAGAAGTGTGGGGTGTAGGAAGATGGCGGCGACGAAACGTCACTTCCATTACACTTTCTGACGGTCACCATATCTTACTAAACAAAGGTGTTTCATCAGATTAGGCGACCCATCAGAATTGGTAATGGAAGTGACGTTTCGTCGCCGCCATCTTGCTACACCCCGCACTTGTCCATAGTAAGGATGCCCTGAGAAGGGGGTAAGTGGACATCTTGTTACACCAACCAGAGTTTTGCATTTTACTTGTTTTTTAACAGTAAACTGAGTTTATATAGTGAAATACAATACTTACAACTCCATCTTACTGTTTAAATGTTTAATTTTAAAAGAAGCAAACTTCTGTTAGATTAGCAAACCTGTAAGATCAGTAGGCTTGCCGCAGCTTTTAAAATTCAATATTTAAACAGTAAGATGGAGTTGTAAGTATTGTATTTTACTATATAAACTCAGTTTACTGTTACAAAAGTGTTTAACCACTTGTCTACCAGCCGCCGTCAATTGACGGCGGCATAGTAGCTCAGTTGTTCTGACAGGACGTCATATGACGTCCTCGTCTTTTAAAGCCGCTAGGGGGCGCGTGTGCCGCCGGCGGCTCGTGCACCCGCCGATTTACTGGGAACACCCGCGATTGCCCAGTAACTCAGCAGGGACGTGAAGCTCTATGTGTAAACACAGAGCTCCACGTCCTGTCAGGGAGAGGAGACCGATGCTGTGTCCCTTGTACATAGGGACACAGATCTGTCACCTCCCCCAGTCAGTCCCCTCCCTCTACAGTTAGAACACTCACTAGGCTACACATTTAACCCCTTCCTTGCCCCCTAGTGTTAACCCCTTCCCTGCCAGTCACATTTATACAGTAATTAGTGCATATTTATAGCACTGTTCACTGTATAAATGTGAATGGTCCTAAACATTTGTCAAAAGTGTCCGATGTGTCCGCCATAATGTCGCAGTCCCAATAAAAAAATCTCAGATCGCCGCAATTACTAGTAAAAAAAAAATCATAATTATGTCCCCTATTTTGTAGGCGCTATAACTTTTGCGCAAACCAGTCACTATACGCTTATTGCGATTTTTTTACCAAAATTATGTAGAAGAATAAACTGAGAATTTTTTTTTTTTTAAATCGGATATTTATTATAGAAAAAAGTAAAAAATATTATGTTTTTTTCAAAATTGACGCTCTTTTTTTGTTTATAGCACAAAAAATAAAAACCGCACAGGCGATTAAATACCACCAAAAGAAAGCTCTATTTGTGGGAAAAAACGTAGGTCAATTTTGTTTGAGAGCCACATCGCACGACCGCGCAATTGTCAGTTAAAGTGACACAGTGCCGGAAGCTGAAATATCGCCTGGGCAGGAAGGGGGTATATGTGCACAGTAAGCAAGTGGTTAAATCCAAAACTTTGGTGGGTGTAACAAGATGTCCACTTACCCCCTTCTTGGTGTATCCTTACTATGGACGAGCAGGTGTAGCAAGATGGCGGCGACGAAACTTCACTTTCGTTACCAATTCTGACAGGTCGTCTAATCTGATGAAACAATGGAACACCCCATTGTTCCGTTAGATTAGGCAACCCATCAGAATTGGTAACGGAAGTGTCGCCTCTATCTTGCTACACCCCGCGCTCCTCCATAGTACTGATACACAGAGAAGGTGCAAGCGGACATTTTGGTACATTGGAGTTTTGCATTTCAGTTATTTTTAACACAAAACAGAGCTTATATGCTTAAAAACAGTATTTGGAAATCCTACAGACTGTTTACATGATGAATTATAAAAGCAGCTGTGTTCTGTTACATTAGAAAACCTGTGAGGTCAGCAGGTTTGCCACTGCATTTAAAATTTAACATCTAAACAGTCCGTCGGATTTGCAAAATACTGTATTTAAGCATATAAGCTCCGTTTCCTCTTAAAAAAAAACTGTGAAATGCAAAACTCCGGTGGATGTCCGCTTGCCCCCTTCTCGGCGTAATATTACTATGGAAAAGTGCGGGGTGTAGCAAGATGGCGGCGACGGAACGTTCATCTGTTACGAATTCTGACGGGTCGGCATATCTGACGGAACACCATCCTATTATTCCTTCTCTCATAACTTCCGGGTCCCTGTACTAGCTGGGCTGTTGGCACTCCCCGAGAGCTGTCACTAGATGGCGCTGTTGATAATGACAGATAGTGTATGCACTGTACATGGAGGTAGATGGTGAGGAACAGGGCGATCTCGGGGATCCTGCTTATGGTGAGCGGTGCTTGTCTGTACAGTCTGAGACCATTCATGTGTGTATGTCACCCGGAGAGCCGCATCTCCCATGTATGTACAGGGGGCGGGCTGCATCACTTCTTACTAACTTCTCCTTTGTGATATGAACACGTCATGTGCTGTGTGCACATTCCGGCGGGTGGAGTCACATGGACAGAGGGAGCCCAGTATAGAGATGTCATGTGTTTCTATATCCCTGTATTTTATATACAACCTGTGCAGGGTGGGCGGGTGTGTGACCTCTGTGTACAGGGCCACCTATCAGGACAGCTGTAAAGTCATAGACACGCCCCCTTCTCATATCCATGGAAACATTCCATTTATTCCTCACCCACAGGGGTGTCCAGCCAGTCCCATTCATGTCAATTGGGACACCGCCCAGCTCCCAATATGACATGTGTGCATTCCAAGACACCCCTGCACAGCTGTCATATTGGGAGCAGCTCCTGCCCCCCAGTGACATGATTGGGACAGAACACCCCATGTAATCCTCTGTGGTCACACACAGTCCTCCCTCAGACATCTGATGTAGTACACTCCTGTGGATGAGGCCCTGGGCTTTTTTTCAGCCGGAATGGAACGCAGTTCTGGCACCCCCAGCACTAAGGCTGCATTCACACCTAGGCGTTTTGTCGCCTGAAGCGCGACGCTACAATACGCTGGAGGGGAAAAATAACATTATTGTCTATGGAGATGGTTCACATCTCTACACCGAACGCCTGAAGCAAGTCCCGGACCCTTTTTTGTCGCGTTTATCGGGCGGCTTCGGCGTTTTCCATAGCCGACAATGACCTATACAAAACCGCGGTTAAAAATGACGCGTTTTGTCGCGGAAAATCTTGGTACAAAACTGGAACTTCCGCTTATCCCACTCCTCACCCCCTTACATGCCACATTTGGCATGTAATTTTTTTTGGGGGGGAGTGGGGGCTTCAGGAGAAGGGGACTTCCTGTCCCACTTCCTCCTTCCGCCGAGGGGCTGCAAAGGCGATTAAGCTTAATTGCCTTTTGGCAGCCCCTCCCTGTAGGCGATCGCCTAGGACACGTGACAGGTCCTAGGCGATCGCCTGTCCAATCAAACAGCGCAGCGCTGGGCCGCGCCGCTCACGCATGCGCAGTGCCGCTCGCGCATGCGCAGTGGGTGCCCGGCCGTGAAGCCGAAAGCTGTCACGGCCGGGTGCCCACAGTGACAAGACGCCGGCCGGGGAGGGGGGGAGAGGAGCGGAGCCCCGGCCGGCGCGTCGCTGGAGCAGGTAAGTGTCTGTTTATTAAAAGCCAGCAGCTACACTTTTTGTAGCTGCTGACTTTTAACCACTTAAGCCCCGGACCATATTGCTGCCTAAAGACCCAAGGGGTTTTTACAGTTCGGGACTGCGTCGCTTTAACAGACAATTGCGCGGTCGTGCGACGTGGCTCCCAAACAAAATTGGCGTCCTTTTTTCCCCACAAATAGAGCTTTCTTTTGGTGGTATTTGATCACCTCTGCGGTTTTTATTTTTTGCGCTATAAACAAAAATAGAGCGACAATTTTGAAAAAAATGCAATATTTTTTACTTTTTGCTCAGTTTAGGCCGATACGTATTCTTCTACCTATTTTTGGTAAAAAAAATCGCAATAATCGTTTATCGGTTGGTTTGCGCAAAATTTATAGCGTTTACAAAATAGGGGATAGTTTTTTTGCATTTTTATTTTTTTTTATTTTTTTTACTACTAATGGCGGCGATCAGCGATTTTTTTCGTGACTACGACATTATGGCGGACACTTCGGACAATTTTGACACATTTTTGGGACCATTGTCATTTTCACAGCAAAAAATGCATTTAAATTGCATTCTTTATTGTGAAAATGACAGTTGCAGTTTGGGAGTTAAACACAGGGGGCGCTGTAACATTTAGTGTTCACTTTGTGTGTGTTTACTAGTGTAGGGGGGTGTGGCTGTAGGAATGACATCATCGATCGGGTCTTCCCTATAAAGGTAATCACCCGATCGATGCGCCGCCACAGTGAAGCACGGGGAAGCCGTGTTTACACACGGCTCTCCCCGTTCTTCAGCTCCGGGGAGCGATCGCGACGGAGCGGCTAAAAACAAATAGCCGCGCCGTTGTCCCGGATCGCTCCCTGAGCGGACCCGACCTCCGCATGTACCGGGGGGGTCCCGATCGGACCCCCCACCCACGTCTAGCAGAGGACGTACAGGTACGTGATTGTGCCTGTCCGTGCCATTCTGCTGACGTATATGTACATGAGGAGGTCGGGAAGTGGTTAATAAACATAAAAATTTGTCTGGAACTCCCCTTTAAGCTAGTGCAGGGCTTGACAAATTTGCTTGGAATCTAGGAGCCAGCTAAAAAAGTTAGGAGCCAGGAACGCGTCCCGTCCCGCCGAGTTCGCGCGCGGAAGCAATTGCATACGTAAGTAGCGCCCGCATATGAAAGCGCTGTTCAAACCACACGTGAGGTATCGCCGCGATTGGTAGAGCGAGAGCAATAATTCTAGCTCTCTAGACCTCCTCTAACTCAAAACATGCAATCTGTAGAATTTTTTTAAACGTCGCCTATTGAAATTTTAAAGGGTAAAAGTTTGTCGCGGAGTTTCACCCATTTAAAAGTCAGGCAGCTACAAAAGGTGTAGGGTGGGGGGGAATATATATCTTTTATATTAAACTAGTACTAAAAGCTGAGACTTTTTTTGCATGGATATAATGCAGAATACCGCGTTTTTACATTCAATGCACGTTTCGTCGTGCTTGCTGTCCGCTGCGTTTTTCTTTTTTTATTCAAAATCAATGGTTCCCTATGGGAGCCCATTGATTTGAATAGAGGTCACACCAGAATTTGGAACAAGATGATCCGACTTGCAGGGCGACTTGTGTGCTGGGAATCTTGAAGGGGAACCCCACGAAAATTTGCGTGAGGTTCCCCCCCAGGACGATACCAGACTCTTTGGTCTGGTATGGATCTTAAGGTGAACCCCCACCCAAAAACAAACATGACGTGGGGGTTCCCCCAGGATCCATACCAGACCCTTATCCGGGCACGCAGCCCGGCAGGTCAGGGAAGGGGGGCGAGCAAGCGCCCCCTCCTAGACCAAACCAAGCCACATGCCCTCAACATGGGGGGTTGGTGCTTTGGGCCGGGGGCACTGCATCCCCCACCCCAAAGCACCTTGTGCTCATGTTGATGAGGACAAGGGCCTCTTCCCGACAGCCCTGGCCGTTGGTTGTCGGGGGCGGGGGGGCTTATTGAAATCCGGGAGCCCCCTTTAATAAGGGGGCCACCATATCCCGGCCCCCAACCCTATGTGAATGGGTATGGGGTACACCATACCCCTACCCATTAACCTGGGTGGAAAAAGTGTCCATAGAAAAAAACACACTAGACAGATTTTTAAAGTAATTTATTAGGCAACTCTGGGGGTCTTCTTCCGACTTCCTAATAAGCCCCCCCGGAGCTACCTAATAAATTACTTTAAAAACCTGTCTATTGTGTTTTTTTTTTTTTATTGACACTCCACCCCCCCCCCCCCCTGAGGTGAATGGGTAGGGGTACGATACCCCATACTCATTCACATAGGATTGGGGGCCGGGATCTGGTGGCCCCCTTATTAAAGGGGGCTCCTGGATTCCGATAAGCCCCCCGCCGGCAGACTTCAACGGCCAGGGTTGTCGGGAAGAGGCCCTTGTCCTCATCAACATGGG